>NW_025943946.1:0-1612 GCF_000764305.2 Hyalella azteca | reverse complement strand
TCAGAAGTTCGAACGTTTATTTGACGATGTGTACACATCACGTGCAGTACTATACTGCCATGGTTGAATTAATACTTAATTCAATCATGCAGGACTCCCATGCAGCGATGGTTTCTTCACCCAGATCTGTTTTTAAAATCTCTCGATCCTGTGTTTACGTCTCGGACAAATTAACGGCCGGACTCGCGGCCGGTCTCACGACCAATCTCCAAATTCAATTATCAAGTAATATCTCCCAGACTAATGAATGCAGCTCTATGAAACTTGGAACACGTATTTATCAGAATTTAGCGGTGATGTTTAGCTCGTAATTTTTTTCAAATTTCACCTTCATTTGTGAGATATGCGTATATTGCGAAACAGGCCGAAATTCGCAGTGATCAAAGAATTTCTTCCAAACTATTGAACACATTTGAACGAAATTTTGAATATACATTCCTATAACTACCATTTCACCGTCATTCTTGATTTCATGCACACTTCCTTATTTTCGGCCCGTATCGCCGGGTAATTTGTCACTTAAATTCGCGGCGATCAAGAAATTTCTTCTAAACTACAGAATAGATTTGAACGAAACTTAATATTTAAGTACCTAACCTCTCAACGGTGATGTTTACAATTTTTCGTTTTGCCTTCGTTTGCGAGTTATACGGCCATACGTAAACGGCTCTGGTTAAACCGGCCGGTAGAAAAGCTGGTCGTACCTCCTATATCTGTATAACTCGCGAACGAAAGCAAAATAGAAAAATTGTCACGAGCTAAACATCACCGTTGAGAGGTTAGGTATTTAAATACAAAGTTTCGTTGAAATCTATTCTGTAGTTTAGAAGATATTTCTTGATCGCCGCGAATTTAAGTGACAAATTACCCGGCGATACGGGCCGAAAATAAGGAAGTGTGCATGAAATCAAGAATGACGGTGAAATGGTAGTTAGGAATGTATATTCAAAATTTCGTTCAAATGTGTTCAATAGTTTGGAAGAAATTCTTTGATCACTGCGAATTTCGGCCTTTTTCGCAATATACGTATAACTCACAAATGAAGGTGAAATTTGAAAAAAAAAATTACGAGCTAAACATCACCGCTAGGTTCTGATAAATACGCGTTCTAAGTTTCATAGAGCTGCGTTCATTAGTTTGAGAGATATTACTTGATAATTGAATTTGGAGATTGGTCGTGCGACCGGCCACGAGTCCGGCCGTAAATTCGCCCGCGACGTCCTAGATTTCTAGTGCTGAAACAGTTAAAACAACAGAAAAACATATTGGTTCACTAAATGGGGTTCTATTTGTGAAATACACATTTGTGTTTAATCTTTATCTTTTTTTAAAATTACAGCGTACTAAATTTCAAGAAAGAGGCGTATGTCTGTGGGGGGCGCTAGAAATTCACTAGGGAGCCAAAGGGGGCGCCAGCCTGAAAAAGTTTGGGAACCACTGTTCTATATGATATATGAAATCAGCATGAGCTAATCCAAGCAACCGCGTCAAAATTGCAAAACTCACCACGTAGAATAAATAAAACGCTTCTTTGAGGATTTTATATCGAGAATCCCAGTGATCAATCTGCGTTTCTTCGGAAAATTACAGACAACATGGTCAGTTGAAGACT
>NW_025943945.1:0-611 GCF_000764305.2 Hyalella azteca | reverse complement strand
ACAAGGGTTTAGCTTCGCTGCTACTTCGTGGTTGCGAAAATGGGGCTGAAGGAAAGTTTCGAAGTTCAGTAATTTTCATTAACTTAGTTCTGGAGACGAAACGAAGAGCGTTTTAAACCCCAACTTCGCAAAGCCCCGAAACGTAAGCGATCATTGTATAAAACGACAGGAGAATTCAATCAACCAACTAAAATAAAAGGATTTTAAAAATATTCCAATTTAAGAAAACAAATGAATGAAAATAAAAAACCTAATATTAGTTATTCTTTCAGCATTAGTAGGTATAGTTTTAGCATTTGTTTTCAATATTCTAATTCTGGATAGTATTCTAATTCCTGACCCTTGTTACTATCATGATCACGATACTAACAAAGTATTTGACATCTTTTATGAGATGACATCAGACGAAGGTTATCATCCAACTCCGACAAAATTTAATTTTGCTATAACGGCTATATTTGGAGCAATTTTCGGATTGATATTTTCAATTAAAAAATTGAAAGAATATGAAAAAAGAAATACAACGAACCGCTAACAAGGGTTTAGCTTCGCTGCTACTTCGTGGTTGCGAAAATGGGGCTGAAGGAAAGTTTCGAAGTTCAGTAATTTTC
>NW_025943944.1:0-2091 GCF_000764305.2 Hyalella azteca | reverse complement strand
AAATGAAAAATTAATATTTTTTAATTTTTGAAATTAGATGAGAAATTCATTGTACATCTGTAAGATTGGAGATACTGGATTCTTTGGAAGTGTGGTCTTTAAAAAGTAATTTTTAAACATATATTATTTTATAAATAAAACTGGACTGCATCTTTCTAGGAAGGATTGGAATTTTCCTATTTACTACTGAAATTTTGTAGCTCCAACATAAAAATTTTTTACTGCACACAGAATCTCAAGGCCTTATTATACATTTTTTCAACATTTAAATACACATTAATTCATCTAGCAGGAATTTTGTAATTCCAGGAATGGTAGGAAAGCTCTGATCAAAGCTTAGTAAAGGAAGATATATTCCATGCCAGCTCTTAGGGCAATCAAATATTTATGTAGTCATCATGTGGTTTTTTAACTATACAAATGATAGTTCTAACTTCTAACTGATATTATATAGTTTTTAGTGACAATCAGCAGGGTGGCTACAGTATCTGAGCTGGTGCCAGGGTGCCAGGCTGCCAGGCAGGCTGGTCAGCAGGCAGCACCTGCCCCCTTAACCTTTGAAGTTATCCTGGTGTCATCACTGTCATGTGGAATAAATCTAACATATAAGCCACAACTAGAGCTTTCCAGCCATTTTTAGAGCTGCAAGATTTCTTCTAGATGAATAACCTCCTATCTAGTCATTAGTAAAACTGCATGATGCAACAATTGGTAGGTATGTGCAAAAAAAAAATTTTTTCCTTTGATCGTAATGAAAATTACACCACTGAAAAGAGAAAAAAATTTAAAAATATATCATATAAGTATGAGTGGAGTAGGTCAAAAAATGAAAAAGATCTGAATTTTTTCCTTTTTTCAATTTCACCCCAAAAATGGGCCAACTTCTGTCACTTTTTTTGGAAAAAACTATCATTTGCAGGTTTCCTATGAGCCAATTTCAAAGTTTTTAGTATACCATTAGAAAGCTCTTGTTGTAGGCTATCTATTGTAACTAGAATAAAACATTTTGGTTGAGACTTTGACTGCAGGTGGGTGGGGGAAATAGGTTTGAATAACTGATATACAGGTATATAAATGCTATAACTTAACTTAAAGGCAGAATTGGATGGAATAAATTTCAGTTTCATGGTCTTGGCACCATAATAGAGCTTAAAAATATGAAATAGAATACGCAAATAAAATTTACTAGTAGGTAATAATAATATTATTAATTTTTATTAATATTAATTCTTAACTAATTATAATAAATATTAGTGAATATTGATATTAATAATAATCTTAAATACTGATCATCATCACGTTACGTCTCATGTCTCGTCTCATCTCATGTCTTGTCTCATCTTGTCTCATGCTTGTCTCATATCTTGTCTTACGTCTCATCTCACATCTTGTCTTATGCCTCATCTCATGCTTGTCTCAAGTCTTGTCTAAGTCTCATCTCCTCATCTCATGTCCAATCTCATGTCTCGTCTCCTCATCTCATGTCCAATCTCATGTCTCATCTCCTCGTCTCATGTCCAATCTCATCTCTTGTCTCATGTCTTGTCTCACATCTCGTCTCATGCTTGTCTCAAATCTTGTCTCATGTCTCGTCTCGCATCTCATCTCACATCTTGTCTTATGCCTCCTCTCATGCTTGTCTCAAGTCTTGCCTCAAGATTCGTCTCATGTCTCATCTCGTGTTTTATGTCCAATCTCATGTTTTGTCTCATGTCTTGTCTCACATCTCATCTCACATCTTATCTTATGCCTCATCTCATGCTTGTCTCAAGTTTTGTCTCAAGATTCGTCTCATGTCTCATCTCGTGTCTCATGTCCAATCTCATGTTTTGTCTCATGTCTCATCTTGCATCTAATCTCACATCTCGTCTCATGCCTTGTCTCATGCTTGTCTCATGTCTTGTCTCTTTGTCTCATGTCCAATCTAATGTCTCATCTTATATGTCATCTCAAATCTCATATCTCA
The DNA here is from genome assembly GCF_000764305.2 of Hyalella azteca. Taxonomy (NCBI): domain Eukaryota; kingdom Metazoa; phylum Arthropoda; class Malacostraca; order Amphipoda; family Hyalellidae; genus Hyalella; species Hyalella azteca. The sequence continues at coordinate 125 of NW_025943944.1, read as the reverse complement.
GTCTCATGTCTTGTCCCATGTCTCAGTCTTATGTCTTGTCTCATATCTTGTCTCATGCCTTGTCTCATGTCCCCTCTCATGCCTCATCTCATCTCATGTCTTGTCTCATATCTTGTCTCATGCCT
>NW_025943943.1:1722-3634 GCF_000764305.2 Hyalella azteca | reverse complement strand
ACCTTTTCAGCGCATTTTCTCATTTATGGAAAAAATGCACTATTGTGCTCGCCATGTCCGTCTGTCTGTCTGTGACCTCAAGTTTTCGTCAACAAGAAAATGCGCTCTCTGTCACTCACTGCAGTGAGTACTGAGTTATATTTTTTGCCTTTTTGCTTCATCATTGAAAAATACATATAATAAACTTGGCTGATCTGAAGGTTGTAGTTCTGAGATGATTGAGAAGAACTTTAGTAAAAGAGAATAGGATTACAGTGACTGTTCTGAGTTTGTCAAGGAGACCAACAGTGAGTGTGACAAGTATCCAGAGGGTGTGTGGAGGCTGTGTGAGAGAGAAGAGGAAGTTGAGAAGAAGAGTCTTCATTTATTAAGGAAAAATAAAGAATTGATTGAACTAAGCTGGAATTCAAGGGGGTTCTAACAGCTATTTAATATATTTATATATTATTATAGGTATATATTTAGACACACATCAAATGGGATCAAAAACCCTGAAACTAGACTTTCCTTGCATAAATCAGATTAGATTTTATAATAACATAGTGATCTCAGCGCTGAAGTGTAGGCTTATGTGGCCCGTTGCAGATTCTTTTCCTTTTCAGGCCTTGTTCACGGAAGATCTAAAATCATGTCATTTGACTGGATCTTTTCATGACTGACGATAGTTTGAAATAGCTACTCGACTTCCACTGGGTTTGATATGGTGCTAGGCATTTCAAATCTGAACATATATTTTTCTATAGCTTTATCTAGTCTGGTGTTGAATGCGTTCATACTTGGAGCACCAACTATGTCATCAGGAAGGCTATTCTACATGTTGGTGATTTGAAGCGAGAAGAAATGTTGGCGCGTGGGGAAGTTGCAGCGCAGTTTTTTTAGTTTATAGCCGTGGCTTCATAATCTTCAATCTTTCTTCATAGGACTTGCCCTTCAAGCCTGGAACTATCCTTGTTGCATGTCTTTGAACATTCTCTATTAAATTTTTGTCCTTTTCAAATCTCAGTGACCACACAAGGATTCTAAACTCCAGATTCGGGCGCATGACAGCAACAAACAACTGCTTCATTGCTTCTGCATCTAGGAACTCATATGAACGTCTGATCAGTCCAAAAAGTTTGTTGGATGTGTTAGCTTGCATTTCAACATGCTTAGAAAATTTCAGCTTCTTGTTGACAAACTCCGAGATCTTTTTCCGCACTAGACTTTTCACTCATTACTCTCTTGTTGCAACCATGTCTTCTCATACTGTAATCTTGCTGTTCATTGTTCTTCCTGAGGTGGAGTACTTTACACTTGTCAGCATTAAACCACAGCTGCCACATATCAGCCCAGTTACCTAAACTGTCAAGATCTTGCAATTGCACTTAATTTGACGCATCCTTCACTGAATTATAAACTTTTGTGTCATCGGCATACATGGAGAACACGCTTGACACTGCTTCTGGCAGTTAGTTTATAAAAGCAACTAACAAAATAGCCCCAAGAATGCTTCCTTGTGGCACGCCACAGCTCCATGATGCCCAGTCTGACACTTCCATTAATACTGACACACTGTCGTCCACCTACTAGAAAATCTCTAATCTATTGGAGTAAGTTTCCCTCAATTCCCAAAGACCACTTTGTGCAACAGTCACTCATGCAGTACACTGTCAAATGCATTGGCAAAATTGAGGTACAATGCATCCACTGGCTCCCTATTGTCCAGCAGGCAAGTTCAATTGTTCAACGTAGATAATAAGTTAGTGGTGCAGGATCTACTGGCAATAAAACCATGTTGACAATCTGATAGGAGATGGTGAGCAGTCAAGTGATCGATAATCCTATCCCTCACAACAGATTCCATTAGCTTACAAACAACACTTGTCAGACTGACAGGGCGATAGTTGCCGGGGCTGCTTTTGTCACCTTTTTT
>NW_025943943.1:0-1683 GCF_000764305.2 Hyalella azteca | reverse complement strand
AACAAGTGGTTGTTTAATCAAATAATGTGTTTCTAGATGGATAATATTGAATATCAGATTTATATTTTTACTAAAAACCTTGTAACATAAGAATTACCTGTTGGTCCTTTCTTACCCCAGCCTGGTCCCATCTTACCCCAATGGGGTAAGATGGGACCAGCTCGCTTTTTTTGATCTGTACAGAAAACTGTGTTGTATGCAAAAAATCTGAGTTGTAGCTTTGAAGCCCATTGCATAACCACACCTTGTGATAAGTTCAGGATTTTTTAGTTATTCATGGTATAGATGCTACATGCCTGTTAGTGATTTCGGTCCTGTCTTACCCCATCTGACTATATTGTGTTTCAAACCTACACATCCACTTGTATATTTATTTTATCTTACAATTTATTATGAATCCATTTTTCTCCACTGGTTCCAAATGGAACCACTTGCCATTAATGGGTTTGGGTTAACAAACACAGCACAGAAAAACACTTTCTTTTTTCTTCATTTATTTGCAAATTCCATGACTTTCCATAACCTGGAATGAAATTCCATGACTTTCCAGGCCTGTAAAATGAAAAACCAAATTCCATGACTTTCCAGGTTTTCCATGACTGGCCACTGTGCAGAGAGTGGATGATTATTGCAAGATCTTTGGCAACGCTTCAGTAGCAAAATTTATGCCTTCAGAAGATCTTGCGTTCTTGCCAACACATTTAGATTGAAATTCTTGTATTTAATATATTTGTCAGTCTTTGGCAAACTATTTTTAAAAAAGTAAGGTTTCCGGTATGTTGGATGGATCAGGATGCAGTGAAGCTTGTCCAGAAATCAGTTGCAATGAGTTCCTGCCAAAAAAAATGTAAACATCAAGCTTACAATTACGTAGTTGTGGTCGCATTAGAGCGGTCAGACTGCATTATCACAAGTTCAGTTGACACTTGCTGTACAATCGGACTGTTTTTAGGGTAAAATTAGTTATTTGGGGTAACACGTGCATGCAACCTTGTAAATAAGTTTCTACTGTGCAGAGAGTGGATGAATATTGAAAGATCTTTGGTGACGCTTCTGTAGCAAAATTCACGCCTTCAGAAGATCTTGCCAACACATTTAGATTGAAATTCTTGCATTTAATATATTTATCAGTCTTGGGCCAACTATTTAGAAAAAAGTAAGGTTTCCAGTACGATGGATGGATCAGGATACAGTGAAGCTTGTCCAGAAATCACTTGCGATGAGTTCCCGCCAAAAAAAATTTAAACAAGTTTACAATTGCGTAGTTGCGGTCACATTAGAGCGGTCAGACTGCATTATCACATGTTCAGTTGACACTTGCTGTACAATTGGACTGTTATTAGGGTAAATTTAGTTATTTGGAATAACATGTGCATGCAACCTTGTAAATAAGTTCGTGGCTTGTAAATAGTTTTCCATTACTCAGCGTAAATGGCTTTTCATTAAAAACTACCTGGCGACACATCTTGAAAATGGTTGGCGACGCTTTGGGCTTAAAAACCCATATATTGGCGACGGCAACGCTGCATCCACCCTCTTCACCCTGGATAAGTTTGTGGCTTGTAAATAGTTTTTCATTACCCAGCGTAAATGGCTTCTCATTAAAAATTACCTGGTGACGCATCTTAAAATTACCCGGCAATGCTTAGGGCTTAAAAACCCATATATTGGCAAAGCTGCATC
>NW_025943942.1:0-574 GCF_000764305.2 Hyalella azteca | reverse complement strand
GATGTAAATTCAAAATAGTCTTCGAAGTGGTACTAAAAATGAATCAAATGGATTTTTCGACATGATTTATATTTGTATCCTCACTTTAACAGGGATGAGCAGAGCAAGTGCAGCGATAAAAACCAAACACATTACTGGAGCGAAAAAGACTGCGCGTGCTACTGCTATACAGACGAGACCTGCAGCACCGGCCAGCGATACGATCACAATCTCTGCAGGTGAGACCAGGAGGAGTCACGTCTGCGGGAATGATAAAGGGTTATAGGTGGGACTAACTGCGGGACCTGGTGGTTCCCGAAGATCTCTGAGAAATGATCTCATTTGCTGCAGCCATAATTAGCAATTTCAGTTCTGATAGTACCTACAACCCCAATAAATTTCAGTGCATGGACAGAATTTCACTTAAACAATGCAGTTATCTAGAATGCGTTCGAAACATAAATGCGATAGTCAGTATAGAATAGGGCATTCATATTCTGCTTTCAAAAATTTGTAGGTAATGAATGGTCAAAAGAAAAGCAACACGTTTTTTGAGAAGGAATGCTGAACTCGAGTTGAATTGAAGATATATATT
>NW_025943941.1:239339-327433 GCF_000764305.2 Hyalella azteca | reverse complement strand
AAAATGTTTCAAAGTAGAAATTCATGTTCGAAGAAAACCTATTTTGAATCCCGAGCCTATCAGGTCAGGCAATCATAAATCAATGAGCAGCTGATTATTTTGATTTTCAAAACACTGGTGTAAAGCTAAAAAAAGTTTCAAAGTAGAAATTCATGTTCGAAGAAAACCTATCATGAATCCAGACCCCATCAGGTCTGGCTATCATAAATCAATGAGCGGCTGATTATTTTGAGATAACAAACGCCTGTAGGCGCCGCGAGATGCACATATTGTCGACACAAACGAAGCATCGCACGTTTTTACGGGTCAGACTTGTGCCATAAAGCCATAATTGGCTGCTGAATTGGCTGCAATAATTGCCTACTCCGCCCTAGAGAGACCAGTGCCAATATAAATGATGCGCGCAGGTTCGAGAAGTTGTAGGGTTTTATGACATTATATATTGCGTCAAGATGGCGACCTCGATAAATCACAATTAGAATTAATAGAATAAAGTATCCTAGCAATTTATATTGCTTGTCCTGAAATTGGGTGTATGAAATTTTTATTGTATCGAGACTACCATCTCAATAAATCACTATTAAAATTTATAAACGTAATTAATAGCATTGTTGAGCAGCTTTAACTGTTAGTCTTTAAATAATATAATGATCAAGAAATAATATTATAAGTTGGAGGATGAAGTTAATAATGGTGATCAGAATAAATTTTCAGCATTGCGAAATGTTCATCCATGGGCTTTTCTTAAGCAATATTTTCAGGTAATTTTTGCGGATGTTTCATTTAATCTAGAATATTTTTAACAATTATGAATCTTATATAAATAACAGTAAAATTATTTTCTAATGTGCAGTTCCACAACGTATTACAATTGTAATTGGACGCGATGACACCCTTGTTATTATGCAATATACATACAGTAATACCAATATTGGCCTTGATATGTTCTATTATTGTTTTATTTTTAATCGCTCTAAATGCAGCTTCACATGAAAATGAGAACTTACTTATTTTGCAATTTGACTTTAATTGGAATGCGAAGATAATTTTTTCGATATATTATTCCATCAAAAAGAGATTTCGGATAAAATATAGGTAGCATGATATTATCAATCCCCAATCATTTTGAGCCCTCGGAAGAGCATTTGTCCTTTTAATATTCATCGAATATTATAAAGACTCTGATCCTTTCAAAATTTTACGATAGTTTCGACCCAGCTCAGGAGTTTATAGAGAGCCTGGTAACAAATTACGATCTAATTAAAAGTTTTTGAGATTAATATGAATCAATAAAAATATTTGACGACCTCGCCGGGGCAATAACTCCGAATATCATCATCACCAGCTCTGCTACACTATTGAAATTTGTGGTCTGCACATCAACGGCCACTAAACAGCCGTCGCATCTGCCGTTCTAAACTGTTAATACGAACAGTTAGTTTAATTCTATTAAAGATGAGGCATGTTCCTTAATTATAATTAAAACAAAAATAAAGACACTACATGAAGTGAGAAAAAACTTTATGAGATTTTTCAATAAAATATAACGCATGAAAAATAGTCAAGGGATACTTTGCTCATAAATGAATATTTAAATGTGATTGAAGGCATCCTAAATGAGCATGACAAATACATATATTTACGGTATTTTAGTAATTTATCACCAAGTCACCTAACTCAATTTATACATTTTCATCTCAGGAAGAATATTCCAAAACATTTCAGATAATGTCAAAATTATATCAGGATCTACGACACTTACAACGATAACATATTGTTGAAAACTGGATATTCATAACAGTAAGAGGACCGTAGCAATAGCACGCTTAGGCATACCTGTTATTATACTCACCAAGATTCAAGACGCTCCCAAAAGCTTCATCGCAGTGCTTCACAATAGTTCCCCCCAAAAAACTATAACGCGACCATTAATTTATCACGATTACAATTAGTACATGGTGAGGCCCACCAATCCTGGCCGATTCCGCTCAGTCAAGGGCGATTTTCTGACACGATACCAAAGAGATAAATTTGCTCATTAGAACCGCCCACTCGTCAGGCTCAGCAATAATGGCTGTAATCATGCGGTGGAAGGGCTGAGCGAGGAGCATAGGAGTAAATGAAATGTGGGAACCATTTTCCGTGGATTTATTCCCTAGATTCATGTTGCCCGCTAAATTTGATCTGCTAAAATTTTGAATCAATTATACTCTATTATAAGTACTTATATTATCAATTTAAAAAGTGAATTAGTTTGATAATAGTTGCATATCAGTATACATTAATTGAAGTGTGATGCGTACTTAGAATTATTATACATAATTGAGGGTAGTGAGCGGTATTGATTTGCTCAAAAAAACATATGCATTAAAAATTAAGTTGGAGAATCGATGTAAAGAAATTAAAAATGAGGAACTAAAAATGTATTCAGTATCTATGTACCATCGAACAAATATGTAAATCAGGTAAGCTCAGACCTCGATCATGATCGAATCTCAATCCAGATGTGACAAGACACCCAAATCCCAGCTTACCGAAAAATCTAAATCACAAACCAAACTTCGGAATCTCTTCAGCCGCTCTATAAACTTGTGGCCGGGAGAGCGGCCGCGGATCTACATTTAAAAGTGTGCCTCACGAGAGCACACACACCAAAGTTATTCAATGAAAGCGAGGAGATTTCGGAGGATTTTTAGATCGCTTCTACAGGAAGCCTGAAAGGCTTGGCGAGTTGAATGTCAGACGCCGACAGGCATTTTTGAAACCCGAGAAAATTGTTATAGATTTGTGAATAGGGAAAAACTGGAATTTCATGCAGTTTTCCCGAAGGGTGGACGTAGTTTGAATAAATTATGTTAAACTTTGGCAAAAAAGTTTAGTCATGGAGTATGATGGATGCCTTCACGCATGCGCGTGGTTACATAAGCATCTGTATATTGTGCAAACAAGTAAATTATTTTTAGTGGAAAATGAATTGAACCTTAGCTGTGAAGATTAAGAAGGCATGACGACGAAGTATTCGACAGTAAATAGCGATGAAAAGAGGCCAGCAGAAATATAGCTCAAATTCGCATAAGCAACAACTGGTGTTTTTCGAAAATAAATAACAGCGTCACATTTTGCTCCCAAAATTCAGCTCAACGCTGCGGACCTCTAAAAACCCGGAATCCTTCGCTATTCCAGAATTTCGTATCATTTGTTGAAGGAGATTTGACGACGCATCCTTTTTGTTAGGAGTAGTTTCTATGCCCGTATACATGTTATTCATTTTTTCGAGAGTGAATACCCTCTTTTGTACAGGTATTTTTATCACTGTCATCTATCTTTCTTGCTGGACAATGGACAGAAGAAAACTCTTCTCCAAGCGCGACGGAGGGAAGTTTGTATTGTTGAAACTGACCACCGTCCGCAACTGCGGCTCCACGCCAAAAATATTATTATTTACTGCATTAAGCATCGCTTAACAAATAGTGCCGATAATCTAGCCAATAATAATATAATTCATTCACTTCTTTTATTTTAGATATTCACATAAGAGGGCAGGACAAGAATAAATACATTGTATGAAATACATCACGTTTCTGGTAAACGCAGTTATGAGAGATTTTCAGTCGACAAACTTATACCTAAGATGGAAACACTTTCATTAAAGTGATGAATTATACGAATAAAATAGATAAATAATTAAAATAATTGGACTGAGGGGAAATTAAAAGACTGAATTGGTAACAAAGTCCATGCTGAAGAAAATAATTTCCTAACAAAACGCTAAAAAAGTGAAGAATAGATTATTTCCATATGAAAATTTTCAGAACTTTCAATGGCTGTTAATTTCAGATCGAATAATTGAACTTAAAATAACACGGCCCTAATATCAAATTCCCACGTAAAAATTTAATGGGGCCAGATTTAATTTACACTGCGCTCTTACGTGGTTATATTTACCTAGAACTAAGCGCAGAAACTAAAATTTTCTCATAGTTTGATGCATCTGAGGGTACAGAATTCATCTCTCCATTTAACCTGAGGTTAGTATGACTACCTCCCTAATTTCTTGCTAAAAAAATATCTCATGCTTCACTGGAGTCGAGCGGGGTAGGCAGAAGCTCGTGGAGACTTCAAAGGAGTTTGCCTTCGGGCTTTGGGATCTGGTGAGGTTGGGTGGATCATGCCATGCTTTAGTGGAGGCTTCACCTTAAAGCATTTCAATATTGGCACTCACACACAGAGAAAATCGAGTCTTAAGGCCAGGCTTGAAATCTGCTGGTGCTGGCTTGGGCTCATAGAATCATGGTAGACTTGAAGTCGGCCAAGAGTCAGCCGTCTAAAAGCATCGTGAAATTTTATTAATATTTTTAATCAGGAGCCAAAATAATTTGGATTACTTTTTCTGAACACATTTATATTCTCGCAAAACTGGATAGTCATTCAATAGCTCCAGTAAGGCATATAAAACAAAATAATACCTAACATATATTCGAATTTAAGAAAGTTTTATAGAGTGCTGGAATCGAGATTAGAGATATCAGAAGGGCCAGAGAAGTATGAACGTGGACTTCAGGGCAGCGTCTCGTGTCTATTGTGAACCCCAGTAAACTGATGGTTAATCGTTGCTCGTTCATCAAGTAACCTTTAAAACGTTCCTCATCTATTATGAAAGTTATTGAGATTTGTGTGCAATAAAATGTTTCAATCTGAACGTTGTTTACTCCTGATCACTGGGCTGCCATGCACTACACACATCACAACCTATACCTGCTCAAAATAAGAATAGCCTGATGTTGCCTGTCGCCGATACCTGTACATTTCATGACTTGTCTACAGGAGATCTGAAAAAGGTCATTCGACCGGATCTTTTAAAAACTGACGATAGTTTGAAATAGCTACAAAATTTACACAATGTTCGACCTAACGCTTTGAATTTCAAGTCTGAATATATATTGCTCCATAGCTTTATCTGGTCTAGAGGAAAGAGTGAAACATTTGAATCATGCAGGTGATTGCCGCCCTGACGTGTAATGTTGATGACAAATATTGCGAAAAATTTGTCAAATTTTTCATCAGAATTTTCTACTCTCCATTTAAAAAAATTCACAACTACACGACAGCAGGCCACGGGATGGGAAAGACACCACAACCAGAGATGGGTTAGCTTTACATTGAGGCGGAACCTTAGATATTCTAAGTGAAGGGAGTCTTAAGAATCACAGGAATCTTTAAGCGAGAAAAACTTTGGATAAAAGATTAGTTGATATAATTTCTGAAATACAGTGATAAAAAAGACAAATTTAAAAGCATTGCACAATTTTTAATCACTTAATTATCCTTATCAACTTTAATTTCTATTTCAAACTTTCAAAGATTAAAAAGCAGGATAATATGAATGAAATTAGAATAAAATTATTTTATAATCAGCAGCTCTGGATGATTTAATTGAGGTTTATAATGATTACTCGCTTACAATTAACTTGTCCTCTGCTGCCTTATGGCAAAAACCACGTGTGTTCGCTTGCAAACCTCGTCCATAAAGCAGTGGTTTTAAACGACCAGTCAGAAGAATGGAGTTTAAAAAGACACTGACATCGCTCGCATTCCTGATGACATTACCATACGGCAGTGGCGGCCAAACTTCTTCGCCTTGCCTTCCAATTTCGTGTGCAACCAAGAGCATATATGACCCACTGAGAAAAATGTTGTAGAAAGCGAGATACAGTTACGCGCATATTTATTGGCAACTTTCAACTCTAAATTTAAATATTGCACCTATGTCCAAGATACTGATGAAATATTAGTGTGCTTGTATTAAAATGCCAGCCTGTAATCGTGCAAACTAATTTCTTACCTTAAATATATATTATTCATTTAATATTTTAAGGTATATCTTATTCTGTAAATTGATTGTTATTTTCCTCGTGCAAAATTAATGGCAACCTTTACATAAAATGTGTGAACTCATCATTGTTGATCAAGAATATTCTAGGTTGATCTGAGGATGACTGTACAACATTCCAGAACATTCCAAAACACTATGTGCCTATACTACAAACCTATACGCCAAGTTTGCGCTTGCTCAGTTAGTCGTTGGAAGCAGTCGTATAAACACATCTCCAAGATTTTCTAAATTCAATTATGGCGAAGACTTCTGAATACTCCCAGGACATAAGGAAGTGTGCAGTTGAACTACATAACAATGAAAATGGATATCGAAAAATATCATCAATAATTATTCTGAATGTTCCAATTTCATCCGTAAGGAACATTATTGTCAAGTTCAGGAATGATGGGACCACTGCTAATCGAGCACGAACCGGTCGTAATCCAAAATTAACCGAAACAGATGTACGTTCCTGCATGAATAGTAAATAAATAATAATAATAATAAATAAATGAATAGTAAATAAAGACCCGAAGATCATTTCTAAGGAATTGCAATCACATCTGGCTAGTACTGGAAAAACTATTGATGTGTCAACAGTGAAACGCTACCTGAACCGTGAGGGCCTTCACGGGCGTGTACCAAGGATGAAGCCACTGTTGAAGCCAATTCACAAGGAGAAGCGTTTGGAGTTCGCCAGGAAGCACATCGATGCTACTCAAGCAGAGCTCAATAATATATTGTGGTCGGACGAGAAAAAGATTGAACTTTTTGGTGTGAATGACAACCGCTTTGTATGGAGGAAAGATAGTGAAGCTCTGCTGGAAAAAAACACTCTACCTACTGTGAAGCATGGTGGTGGGTCCATCATGTTGTGGGGATGCTTTGCTGCTGCAGGTACTGGGAAAATTTCTGTGATAGAGGGCATCATGAATTCTGAAGGATATCAACTCATTTTAACTGATAATGTTAAGCAATCGGCAAGAAAACTGCATCTTGGACGGGCATTTGTCTTTCAACAGGATAACGACCCTAAGCACACAAGCATATCAACACAGGAATATTTTGCTACACAGTAATTAAGAGTGTTGGAATGGCCTTCCCAAAGCCCAGATTTAAATACAATTGAAAATTTATGGAGGGAACTCAAGAGGCGTGTTCATAAAAGAAGACCCAGCAACATCGAAGAATTGAAGACGTGTGCCATGAAAGAGTGGCGCAAGATTCCTACTAAAACATGCCAACACCTCATAGAAACAGACAAGAAGCGACTGTCTGCTATCATTGCTGCCAAGGGAGGTCACCCAAAGTATTAATTTAGAGTTGCCAACAATTTATCTGCTTTTTTCAAATGTTGCCATTACTTCTGATTTTGGTGTTTTTTCTAATAGATATAAATACAAAAAAGATCTAACGTTTTACTATCCGTTATGAACAGTAATTAGATGTTCTTTGATCAATTTAACTGAAAATAAATGCAGAAATTGAAATTAATACTTCAAATTATATTATTTATCAAATGAAATATTTTTAAGCCTACTGCCAATGAATATGCGCGTAACTGTAGGTTGATATATATGTTGGGATAGGTCAATATATACGTTGTGATAGGTCGTTATATATTTTGTGATAGATCGATAAATCAAAACGAAAATTCTGAGTAACCCCACAATTATTTACCAAAAAGTACTTAATTAGGGCCAGGAGTTAATTTACTTCGGTTTTGATAATCAACATACACTTCAAAAATTAAATGGACAAAAATTTGACAGGACATTGTCTGTTTATTACATTCTAATACCAATAATAGAATTTGCATTTAGAAATGAAAACGTCCTCAGATAATTTTTTTTTCATACTTAAAATTTTTTGAACATCTAAAAATTTTGTTTCCGCGCAATTTTGTCGTTTGAGTGGTTAATTAGAAATATTATACTATGCAGCTAAAATCGATTGTATACATTTCAACACTTTGCCGATACTTAAAGCATGCCAGTCAAGCTCTGATGATGAACATCAGAAGTGAATGAATGTGTTCATTTGAACACTTTCATTCATTCACTCCAAAATAAATCAATTTCAAACAGAATGACGAACTCCAAAAAAACTCCATTAAGTCCATTATTATAAATATATTATAAAACTGACCCATCAGTGGCCACTAATTTCCCTGTCGCGTATTGCAGGTATGATAATAAAAATATCTTCAATTAGTCAGATATTTGTTGCGAAATAATTGTCGAGCAGCGATAGATATTTAAAAACTGACTGATAAGAGCATGTGTTCTGGACAGAACTTTTTCGAAATCATTTTGAAAAGAGATATTAGTACGGGAATGATGCCTCGTGTCATTAGAGTTCGTGTTGATGATGTTAACAGAGAGAGGATGTCGTGTTGCGGTGCGTCGGTCTCGTTAATACGTACGTTTTGTACGAGCTATCTCTGTCAATCTCTGCACACATCTCTGTTCCCCTTCCCGCCAATTAATGAACACATCTCTTTTTCCGACCTGAAAATATCTGTTCTTCTTTCTGTTCCTGATCAGTCAATGTTCGCACCGAATTCAACTCAATTAATTTAACCTGAACTATGTCAATCAGAGTCTCTCGACGTACCTAGTGAAATGAAGATATAAAAAATAAACGATTATTTTTACATATAGTTGTAACTTTTTTCAATCTGATAATAAACCATTTATTTTCTGTTTTGATGTGGGTGACCACAACACAATTTGAAATATAATAGATTCACTAAAACAAACAAAATATCATATTCTACATACACTAGATAATAACTTACAAAATGAATTGCGCTACATGTTTTTTATCATCACATCCACCTTATGTCGGCAATAGAAACCGACATAAGGTAGTTTCTTTAAGTTTTAGAAACTAGCGTTCTTTTTCGCAGTAAAAGAAAATCGCTGTGGTAACACAAGGAAAAACCATTGAATGTAATCTGAAGCATCGTTCAGAATGCTTTATAAAAACCATTTATTATGTCGATAAGCCAACGTTTATATCGTTTATTTATCAAGCAAAGCTCAGCTAGACGATTCCTGGCGAAGACAGGTAGAGAAATTTTTGTAACTGAGATCATTAATTAAATGACTTTTTGATAGGCTGGAATTTTATTACTGCGTCGGTGTGGTAAAATTTCAGTCAGCATGGAACGATTTTTTTAACAATCCGGAATAATTTCTGCCTGTCATAAACAATCTTGTGCCAGTCCAGGATAATTTTGCTTGAACCCATGCCTGCAACTGTATGTATTCTCTTGTTTGCTTTATTGACTGAAAATTTAGATCTTTGTTTGAGAATAATTCTACTATAGGGAGTTGAAGAACCCGTAATTTCTTCCAATAAAAATAATGTTATTATGACAAATACCTGTTGGCGAAAAAAAGATGATTTGATGACAAATTTTCTAGATAGTAACTGCACGTTTTCCATTCCAAGTACATCTTAAATCAAACATATTTTCACTCTTCACAACGGTGTATCTCATTTCGTTCAACATTAATGCACATTTCTTGGCATGAAGAATTATTCATTTGAATTAAACTTATTAAAAATAAATGAATTTTCATTTTGCAAATGAAATGAAAAACATCCAACAAATCCACGTATCTACTAATTTTCGCAACAAAATTTATTCGAAATTCTGTTCGATAATCAATAATCAAATATGAACTTTGGGCTTCACTGTTATCATGAAGGAATTTTCCCATTAGTTATAATTTATTGCTTAAATTAGATATCTTACTCATTTTGATACAATTCAACAAACAATAAAAACTGTGAACTGCGTTACTTTCGTGTAAAATATAAATCTAACCGAATTTCCCGAAATAAATTCAACCCTTGAAAGTAAAAACCTGAAAAAAACTTGCACGATATGGAAATATCATTAGAGGAGAGGCGGGCAGCACAGCCGTTCTCGGCTCAAAGTTGAGGTTAAAACTAACTAAGCTTCGAGGGTGGGGAGCTGGAGGCTGAGTGCATGACTTATAAGGTTCTCATGGGACTCTTAGCGCTCACTTTTGCTATACTTTCACATCAGGGAGACGGGCTGAGGGCAGTAAAGCGCACCGAGAGCGTTCTAAACTTTTTATGATATTGCAATGCCGTAAAAATGGGCGTATCAGGCTGGCGTAATATCAGCTGTGATGCCCGTAGAGCTCCACGACTTCTCGTACCGAGGCCAGTTTGTGGCCTTAAATGGAATCCGAGGGCATGAGGGGAAAAAAGGGGAGGTGTGCTGCTCAAACTGACGTTGCATTGGCTGAATCCTGTACAGCGGCTCATGGAATTATGTGACGATGGCACCACGAGTTTACGAAAATTATTTATACATGCCCACGCAGGCACCTGACGCTGAAATAACGTTGTTCAAAATTTCTCCAAAAACAACACGAAGTCAACGTTTTTTAAACTTTGTTTGCCTGGAGGTAGTTATCTAGTAAAACATATGTCATGAGAACTCGTGCATTTAAGGAGTGATCCGACAACGTGCCAACCCTTGCAAAAATTCAGCTATCTTAATTTACGGATAAAATTATTCTAGTCTAAACATCCTTCAGATTCAAGCATGAAATTTACTGATAAAAGTTCCCGTTGAACTACGAAGGAGATTTTCAAAGCAAATTTTAGCTTGAGTGACCCTGAGATTTTAATCTTATTTCTAGCGAGATTTATTTAGCTTAACTCCCATAGCGCAATAATCTGTCTTTTGAAGAGCCGATATCGCCAAGGACGACGCTCGCGATGGCATTTTTCAGCGTTACTTCAGAGGGTCATTTCTTATGCCTTTTATCCCTTTTCAAAAGGGGAATTTGCGTCTTCCGCGGAAAAATTCCCTAAAAGCACTCAAGCGGCTGGGCTATGATAGGAAAATGAGATACCGCATCAGCCGAGGATGGGGGGTGTAAAGAGGGAAGATGGGGCAAGGGGTGAGGGGAAGGCGGAAGATGGGATGAAGGATGAGATGGGAGGAGAATGATAGACGAGGAGGAGACGGGGAAAGAAGAAGAGAAGATGAAGATTTGGACTTGAGGAACAGTAAAGACAAAATGAAAGGAGCAACGTTTGAAAGACAGGGAAAGTGAACAACGCGATGCGTAGAAGTGCACAATATAGCTGAAAAATTAGAAAAAAGGAACTGAAAAATTAGTGGGAAAGATAGTAAAATAAAAATGAAATTGATATAATGTGAAAAAGTAACAAATTCATTACAAAAAATAACAAAAATTATTAACAAAAGAAAATGAATTTGAAAATATGAAGGAGCACTGCAAGATAAAACGAATTTCAAATTTCACAGTTAATAAGCTGAATAAAATGTCTTCCACAAGTACAGCTCTAATTTAAATTCCGTACCAAATCATCGTCGTCTGACCGTTGGCCATCGATACGCCAGCCATAACCCCTCTCCCACAGCGGAGGTCTAATCGATGGGAGAATTAAATTACTGTGCAGCACTTCGATGTAGATTTCAGATTTCGCTGCCCCAGCCTACCTGATGAAATTCAGATATTGAAGCTAAATCGAGCAAACATCCGCACCAGCGGACAATGACTGCTCAGCCATGTGTTAGGGACATCGCTCGCGCTCTCGTTTAAATAAGCGAATTTAAATAATATTGTACATCATTACGCGTCAATTCATCTCCCACGATTGCAATACTTTTTTTTCGCAACGAATAGACTTGAAAGTACTTAAAAGAATAATGCACGTGATTTTCAAAATTTATTCATCAAGGATCTGAAGCTCCGATCTGAAGCCCTGAGATAGTCTCATGTATAAATCTGTGGAATTAAAGCCATAGATTAATAATTAGGAAGTTGCTGGGGCTCCATTTAAGTTAGAGTAATCCTGTGAACTTCAATTAGCGACTTGCAACGTCGCTAGCAGCTTCCGAGGTGCAAGGGACCCTACCTGGACTGATGTTCTTAACACATAGCGTTCATGTTCTAAGTTCATGTTCACTCTAACATTACTGGTATCAATGTTTATCTTTCGTTAAACATATCGTGGTATCAATGTTCAAGTTCAGACATTTTGTCAATTTTAATATTCAGTCAAACATATTGCGGCATTCAAGTCAATGTTCAGACCACAATATACCGGCATCAAAGTTCATGTTCAGTCAAACATATGGTTGCATCAGTATTAAAATTCAATTAAAATATCGTGGCATCATTGTTCAACTTCAGGCATTCGTAGCATTAATGTTAATGTTCAATCAAACATATTGCGGAATTAAAGTTAATGTTCAGCCAAACAAATGGTTGCATCAATGTTAATATTCAGTTAAAACATCGTGGTATCTAAATTCATCATCATTCGAATATATCGTGCTATAAATGTTCATGTTCGGGTAAACATATTGAGTTTTTTTTCATGTTCAGTCCAACATGACCCGATATCAATGTTCGTATTCCCTTACGTCATGATACAAAAGCCTATGACCCCAAACTAGTGACTTTATTCGGGGAATTGGTGTTGAATGATAAGCCTCTTCCTCAAAAATTCCAAAAGAAAAGCCTCGCTTGTCCTACGTATAGGAGAAACAAAGAGAAACAATTTCTTTTATTATATAATGGGCAAATTTTTGCTTAAAATTTACTTAAAGTAAAATAGTAAAACGAAGAATCACGAACGAAGAAAATCAGAAGAGCGAATAAACAGCAACGAATCTTGGTTCAGAGTTTGCGAGGTTCGGGTCCGTTGTTTGCTTAAGGCTTTCATTAAATTCCATCCCAAGGCTATTGTGACAACAGGAGCTTAAGAGAACGTCTAAGAGACCTTCAGATGTCGCGGCCTTCTCTTTCTTGTGCTGTAGTTCGACGGCCAATAGGCCGCGTTACGGCCTAAAATATCACAGAGGCTGTTTGCTTGAGGATAAAAACCTTCCGGCTATCACTTTAGGCTCAAAAGCATACATCATAACTCCATAAAGTTCAATCAAAATTCTGAGAAAAAAGCGTTATCAAAAAGTAAAATAAAATTACCATTTGTCTTTTTTTCGTACGTTGTTTGACTAAGCATTTGTTTTGATTCTAAAATGAATTAAAAATTTTTACATTTCTGCTTATACTTAATGCCAACAAATAAGTCGCATAGAATTACGCACGCATGAATTTGTTCTCGCGAGTCCAAAGTTTCTGCGGAATCCATGAAGAAGTTTCGCCTTTTTTCGCGAGTTTCGTTTGCGCATCAAAACTTCGTACTTACGCGGGGCCTCGGATCTTTAATTCCTCCCTCTTGCCCTGAACTTAGAAAACAGCAGCGCAGCAACAGCAGGAATAAGTGGAAACTTTGTGGCATTGATTTCCGTGCGGTGGTACGCAGACTGTTTCGTTTGTCTTCAGTCCTCATTGCGACGTAACACAAAAGAAAAGACTGAAAGCCATGCCAAATATTCTGCCTAATTCTCCCGTAATTTTTTTGATCGGTGTGCAAAGAAATTTCAACAGCAAATTGTAGATAGAATTTTATTTAGTTTCTTTATCAGCCTTATTCCTTCAGAAATAAATTTTTCAATTCACGAATTTATATACAGTGTATACCCTGGTGCGCGGTCAGGACCAGAGTGAGAGTTCTGAACACATTCTCGGAGCTAATTGCAGGCGCCAGTGTTTGAGAGGGAGACTGAGGGAGAAGCAAAGCTGTGTGTTTATGATAATGATCTTGGAATAATCCTCCCTTGATCTATACGCCTGGAAATTATTTCCTGCCGTCCTGAGCCTATAAAGGCACTTTGATTCTGCCGAGAGCTGTAGGGGAGGTAACTCAACTTCAGGAGTTGTCCGAAAAAATGTGTTCATCAAACAAGGAGACGAAGAAACCAGCAATTTTAAAAGGGCGAGAATCTACATCGATGTTCTGTGTTAATGCTATTCCTAATGTGTATAAAAACCGTAACTATGAACGCAGATGAAAAAAACGTTCAAATACAATGAGGAAGAACACAACGCAATTGATATGTGCGGCAGTTGATAGTCAAGTTCTCAATGATTTTGTCGTAGAGAGAAACCTCTCTTAATGGCTGTTGCTGAGTACTGCATGGCTGGATCACGAACTGTGTATTCCGTACTCGGCCGAGCTATATAATTTTAGTTGATCTATAGAAATAAATACAGTATAATGTAAAATTTTTCTTCAGGCATGAGATTTAGCGAACTTTATTACATGGATAACAAAAGTTTGCATTATCCGAGGTAAGCAATGCCCGATTTGGGGCTACTCGTGCATGCAGTCGCAGCACAAACGCGCAAGACCGAACTTTATAAAGCGACATTTCAAATAGACAATCTTGACCAGCATATCGGAGGCCACTTGGTGCTCGATGAAAGTCGTATGGTTTGCTGGGCAGGAAAATATCAGACGTGGTAGGTTACGAGGACAACAATGTAAGGCTACAGGATTGCTCTCACGTTCACTTCGGAGTGTCATGTTTATGCATGGGCGCGGCGCCAGCCACAACTAGAGGACTTCTCGCCATTGATATTCAAATAACTGCTCTGTTATGGACAACTCTGCGGTGAATGTATAGAGACTGTGCTACGGAGTAGCGTGCCGTCTTCTTCCAGCAATAAGATTGCAATGTTTCAGCATAATGTTCGGATGCCGATGAATATATGTTGGTAACAACAGAATTGCAAATAACATCACTCGCACATACTCTAAGGCATTCACATTTTGTGGCAAACAACAGCATGCTGTGGCGGCTGTATATACTTAAAGTTTTCTGTGCGTGTGCCAGAAATGACTTGCTTGCCATCAGCACAATGGCAAAAATTTTACAAAAAAAAACAAAAAAAAAAATTAGCATGCCTCTTACATCCCAATCTTCATACCTTGCTTATTTCTTATGCACCGTACCTCGCAGCCAGTATTCTATCACATTCAGAACATTTCAATCCACTACAAAATTCACATCCAGATTTCTCTGTACGATGAATTGTGAGGTATATGAATGCTCCCTAGGCACAGCCTAAAGCTCTGAATCAAGTTGAAATTCTCAATGGATCTGCGGCGGTCCAATATTCTAATGGGAACCGAAAAAGCATCAACAACGGCTAATAACCTAGAGATGAGTCGACTTCTGTCCCATGCATATCAATAAGATGACCACAGACCCAACCCAATGCCCTCAGCCTGCGGCCATAGAAGTCCCATACTAAAAACAATATCAAGTCTACCGACCAGCTGATATTTCAATGGGAGAGTTCCGGTCTGTTACGTGATAAATTGGAGTTTCATGGTTTTGGTTATCATCGGCATTTTTCGAATATCCTCTAACAAAACCAAATTATGAATTTTTTTGGAAAGTACATTTTCAACTTTGTTCTCACTAACTTAATAGTGAGTTTTCACATTTAAAAATTCTTCAATTAATGTTTATCTCGAAATAAACACGTTCAAATGAAAACAGATCACTTTCACTTTGCTCTATCATTTGGCTATTTGATAATATTTATTAATCTGAATGTTCATATTTTAATTATTTTGATTGAATTGAATCATAGACTTAGGCCTGAGTTTGTGTCAGTGGGACTTGGCCCCTCGTTCAACAAACACAGACAACTGGGCTTCGGAAATCGATGGTAACAAACAATAGAACAAACGGCCGCTGATATTCGGCGAACGGACGATAATCAACGCCATTGAAAAACCATAGATCAACAATCGGAGGCCGTTTTTCGGAAGGCGGTTGGCCGGCCATAATTTTCCCATGATTAATAGGTACCTACTTTACTCAGGTCTTCAAACAACAATGGTTCGGGTCGAATAGCTCAGAACTACATCACAAATCACGACAAAATTATCGCCGTGCTTCGATGGGTGGCGGTCAGCCGCTCTAAACTCGGCCATGATTTTAATAGCTACCCTAACAAAATTTAGAGTCGCCCCAGCTTCTGGTAATCAAAATCAGAAGCTGACTCGTCTGTAAATTTTCACTGGGTAAGAATGTATCTCTGAACAAACTCACCGACCTCCAGGATCTGATGCTTTAGTGCTACTTTTAATGAATCCTTTCATTTGCTTCTATGGGAGGCGCTCTGTAAACATGATCAATGATTGGAGTCCAGGCGAAGCTGTAAAATTTCCGCCAGCGCGAAAGAAACTTAGAAAGTACCATCCTGGAAATTTACAGGCCTATGGGTTGCCGTTGAAAGACTGGCCTCGTTTTTCACATTCGAAAGAATATTAAAAATGGAACGTTGACGCAGTGCTCGTTTTTTCATTGACGTATTGTCTGGTGCAACAAGACGATGATGTGTAATGTAATAAACGTAAAAAGAAACCGATTCAGTTTTTCGTTGCTCAGAAGTTACCTTTAAAGGCAAATTTGTGAATTTGTTTTCAGGTATAATTGCTTTTATTTTTCTATCTGTTTGTCTATTTCAGGTTCTATTGCAGAGAGATGTGTTACATCTAAACGAGTGACTTTTTCTAGAATTACCCGTAAAGCTTTAAAAAGTTATTTAATCTGAATAGAAAGACGTTAAATAAATTGTTAAAACTAAACCGCAGTAAAACTGTTTCCGAAACTTTTTGTCCTATTAGAAACGGATTAATTAATTCATTATTTAATTAAACGATTAATTGGTGAATAATTAAATTAATTATTAAATAATTAAGCAATTAATTATGGACAAAATGACGAATGAAGCGAAAAAAGCTATGAATTGTTCTCAAATAATTTTGACACCTCTGTAAGAGGTTCATGATCCCTTTATGAGTCAGGAAATTTTCATCAGGTATTCTGATTAAGAATGCTGCTGTGATAAGCATGGCAGCGTTGCTGATATTGTATAGGCCTATAGGAGGCCCAGAAGGGGGCAAATACCCAGCACTTAGTCCCATCCGACCCTGTGCTTACAGTAATGGGATAATGGAAATTATTTAGAAATTTGCTCAATTCACGACCTGAGGACGGATTGGCTCATTATACAGGAATTTCTCACCATTTTTGTTTTGAATTCATTCGATTTCATTTATGGGTCATCAATCAAGTCATGCATTTATATTTAGACATTTAAATCACTTCAAGTTTTATTTATCCACACTCATACAGAACATAATTAAAGTGAAAAAACTAATAAAAATGAGTTTAAATACTCTAATTGAAACCAGTAGAAGTAAAAGAGCCTCGAAGGGATGAAATTAGAAGCAGAAGTAGTGGAAACCAATTAGAAAACACTTTACATTAGAATTGGTTTGAGTGTGACAAGTTCACGACTCTAAAAGGAACATAATATTGAACGAAAATTTATTCCAACAGATAAACTTGAAGCCAACAAGCTTTCTAAACATATATTTTTTTAACAAATAAATAAAGTGACATGAAGATTTGCGACAGTTATCGATTAATTGAGTAATTCAGAAATGACTGAACCAAAATGTTCAGCAATTATTGACATCACCACCAGCAGTTTAATTTTGCATATTGATCGAGTTAGTAGAATCTTCTTTAGAATATGTTAAAGGTTAATTATGTTTGTCAGGTATTACTAAAATGCTACCTGCAATTATTACTATGATTATAAAGAGATCAACTTAGGACATTAATCGAGTTTGCGGGAACTGCAATTTAATTTTCCACGGTTATCGTTTGATTACGAAATTCAGTAACGACTGAACGCACGCACCGGAGAATATAGTTGGTTCTGACAAGAGTTTGAATTAGCGTTTTCGTTAAAGTAAAGTCACTCAAAAGTAGGACAATACAATTTAAGCGTAAAGAAATTAACTCAAATGAATTATTGGAATTTTTATAAATTTGGCGTCAGCGCTTTCGAGATACTGGAGAATCATACTTGCTTTAGGCGCACCATACCCGCATTCAGCGCACCATTAGGCGCATCATACCTGCGTTACACTCATCATACCTGCATTACACTCACCATACCTGCATTACACTCACCATACCTGCATTACACTCACCATCCCTGCATTACACTCACCATACCTGCATTGCACTCACCATCCCTGCATTACACTCACCATACCTGCATTACACTCACCATACCTGCATTACACTCACCATACCTGCATTACACTCACTAATGAGTTTAAATACTCTAATTGAAACCAGTAGAAGTAAAAGAGCCTCGAAAGAGAATAAAAAGCAGATTGAGTAGAAACTTGAATAAATTAGATATCAATCGATATTAGAATTGGTTAGAGTGTGAGAAGTTCACGACTCTAAAACGAACATAACAACATCATACTGAACGAAAATTTTATTTTAATGGATAAACTCGGAGCCAACAAATTTCCAAACATATATTTTTTGACCAAAAAATAAAGTTGCATGGAGATTTACGGCAGGTAGCGGTTAATTGAGTAATTCAGAAATGAAAATTTTCTGAATTAACACAATTTTTTTGCAATTATAAACATCACCATCAGAAATTGAAATTAGCACATTTGTCGAGTGAGGAGAACCTCCTTGATGATTTTCTCTAAATTGCTTTTGTCAGAAATTTTTTTCAAAAATTACTTTTGTCAGAAATTACTAGAAATTACTTTTTTACTTTTGTCAGAATTGCTACCTGCAATTATAACCTTTATTATCCATATATCAACTTAGCACATTAATCGAGTTTGTAGGAACTACAAGCTAATTCGCAACAGTATTCGTTTGATTAAAAAATCAGAAATGACTGAACCAACGTACCGGAGAATATAGCCATCACTGCCCGGAGTTGGAATAATCGTTTTAGTTAAAAAAATTCACTCAAAAGTAGGACGATTCAATTTATGCGTATAGAAATTAAGTCCAAATGAACGATTGCAATTTGCATCATTTTGGTGCCAGCACCTTCGAAATACTGAAGCACCATACTTGCATTAGACGCACCATACCTGCATATTCAGCGCAAAATACCTGCATTAGGCGCATCATACCTGCGTTGCACTCACCATACCTGCATTACATACACCCTACCTGCATTAGGTGCACCAAACACTTCAAAAATAATCTCGCACAGGGGAGCAGATGATATCATTCATCAACGCTCGCATAAGAAAATTTCCAGCAAAATAAACCCCAACAAAAAATACGGCCGAGCCCACAACTCGGAAGTCCGCGGGGTTCGACAGCAGCGGTGCAACAGAATCTCTTGAAATGAGCACCGCCCGTCGGGAGCGCCGTGGTTTTTAATCCTAGGAAATAGAGTCCTGCGGGTGGCAGAATTGCCATCTTTTCTTGAGCTTTGGGATAAGAAACTAATACTCTTAATATTCAATTCCATTAGACAGCCCCAGGGAATATGGCGCTTGCTAGGGTAATTTGTCGCATGAATTTTACCCCAGGGGCGATAGGCTTTGTGGGGCGAGATTGAACTCGGCTTCTGCTTTTGCATATACAGAGTGAAATACGAACGCACTGCCCTCGGCTATCCAGTTTCAACTGAAATTTCTGTTTCAAAATTTAATTTCTTATGATTAAATGTCTGTATTTTTATGGCATATGGCAAAGTATAGGTGAGGAGTGATGAGAAAAAAAATTCGTAAATTTACAGCTCAATTCATAGCTCTTACTTATATATTTGAAACAAACACCCAATGATTCAAAGACATAAGGATTACGAAGCTTAGCAAATTCTAGTCACTCGAAGAATATTCGTTGCGGTTACGATAATAAAATTGAAATATTACTTATAATATCTCAAGTCATTTTGGAAAGATGGAACTGTCTGAAAATTAATACAAGCTGGATGGAGCTTTGCTTAATCCAACTGGCATCATTCTATCCCAAAATTATGGAGTATTAGTACAACGAAATATTTGTACGATTTTTATAAGCAATTGATGGTTTTCTGGAACATAAAAACCGAGATTTGAAATTTGAATTTGAGTCGCTTTATCAGATTAATATTAGTATTTGAAGCTCCCCTTTCTCAAATTGAACGTTTAGCATTAAATCCAAAAGTTCTGCATTAAAGTAACTTTTCCGTCACAAAAAATACACGTCCATTATAAATTTTCCATTTTTGCAAATTCTGGCCAAACTTCTGAAACCAAAATGGCAGCCTTACTTGTTCTAAAAAATAAATACTTATTCACTTTTTAAACTATACATACGAAGACAAATAGCTTAAATTGAATCACTATTCACTTAATTTATTCATAAAGATTTTATGAGTAAAAGATTATTCTAAAAAGATTCACATGTGATCTACAGTCAAACTAATCAAGGGGTAGAATTATAATCATTCAGAAATACGTGAGAGTACGTGCTACCGTAGTACTAGACAAAAATTTTCCTCTTCTAGAGAAACTCTGCTGTACCAACAAGAAGGTGAAAAGAATTACTCATAATCAAAATTAAGATATTTTGAGCTTATAAAACTGTTCATGGGATCATCACCGAGAGGCAGAGGGAGGCGAGAGAGAGGGACTGGAACAGCGTGCACTTAGAGGAGCGCCTAATATTTAAAACATTAGTGTCGGGATTGCGGGCATTATTTTAGCAGCATTATATAATACCTGGATTAAAATATTGTGAATTTTTGGGCTAGCGTGTAAAGAATAACCGCGTCTTAGAACTTGAGCAACCTTACGTTATATCCACTAAGTATTTCATTTTGACTTGAGTTAGAGTCAAAAACCTTATCGTCAGTTATTTTGAATTAAAAGTTATCCACAGACGTTAATTCTAAACCTACTATAACAGTCATTCTCCTAATTAACATTTGTTCCCGAAACGTTTTTTCGCAGCCGTGAATACAAGGGGCCTTTTTTGAACATAAAAAGAATATTTTTTATGCCTTTGTGAGGATATTTTAGAAGCTCTCTATAAAACTGTACGCTGTCGGGTCGGCCATCCCGAGGGCGCCATTACGCCGATTGCTGCCGACCATCCGACACCTCCCGACAAACACAAACGTTCCGACACCGCCAATATGTTAACGAAATACTCTCGACTCGCTACGTAAATGTTTAACTACGAACGCTTTATGATCACGGTTTGCTTTGCAGTCTTCCAAATTTGTCCTAACATCTAAACTGTGCCGAGCAGTCGAGCAGTCAACGCCATGCTTTTGGGACACCTTCAGTCCAGCAAAAAATTCCTATCATTGCGTCATGTCACGCACGTAGTTCAAAATAAAATGACACGAATTGGCAACATATTCGTGCACCATTGCAACATATTCGTGCACCGCGGCAACATATTCGTGCACCGTGGCAACATATTCGTGCACCGCGGCAACATATTCGTGCACCGTGGCAACATATTCGTGCACCGTGGCAACATATTCGTGCAACGTGGCAACATATTCGTGCACCGTGGCAACATATTCCTGCACCATGGCAACATATTCGTGCACCGTGGCAACATATTGGCTGCCAGACACTGCACAGTTTGCACCACTTAGGCTGAGATCAAAATTGCACGGGGCCTCNCGTAATATAAAATACGGTAGTCGTAATATAAAATATGGTAGTCGTATATGAGATACGATAGTCGTAATATAAGATACGGTAGTCGTATATGAGATACGGTAGTCGTAATATAATATACGGTAGTCGTAATATAAAATATGGTAGTCGTATATGAGATACGGTAGTCGTATATGAGGTACGGTAGTCGTATATGAGATAAAGTAGTCGTATACGAGATAAGGTAGTCGTAATATACGAGATACAGTAGTCGTATACGAGATACAGTAGTCGTAGCTCAAGCAGGGCAGGACTAAATGAAGGATGTTGTCGCAGCTGCAATGTTCCATGACGACATCGCGTCACACTTGGGCTCTTCTCATGGAAAATATTGCCAAGCTTCTTATGGGGCATCAGGGCGCGTACCAAAACGTGGGAAAAATCCTGCAGGAAGCAAGTCTCAGAAAATGAATAGAAAGTGCATCGCTATTTGAACAACAACCAACTCATTAATATGAGTGTAGGAAAGGACAAATTGTGAAGACCGCTATAATAAATTACTTTATAAATTAAATTAAATAATAAATACAAATATAAATAAATTAGTTTAAACTTAGGCTGTGTATATTATAAATCGAGATAAATGCTGATAATAATAGTCAGTGATGTGCAATCACATGAAACTTAATTCAAAGTTTACATCATACTTAAACCTAATATTTTAAGCTATGGAAATATCAACCAAAGAAAAAGCAAACTTAAGCCGTAAAAATATGAGAAGCAAAAGTCGCAGTTTTTAGATGTACAAGGCTTGTGTCCATTCGGCCTATCTACTCTGTAGATCAAAGTAGATCGGAGGTCCGCTCCAGCGCATCTACATCTACGGCCATCACTGCGAGAGTTATGTCTCATACATCGCGCTTGAATTGCCTCAATAAAACATACACACGCGCATACTATACAGTATATACACAGAATGTATACAAGAACCCTGTTAAACCTTTCGATAATCCGGGATAGCTTATAGACGGATGCTGCATGATCAATAGGAGGCCACCTATAACACGCCCATAATTTTGAGACGAGATAAAGCTCTGTGTATTTTACAGGATTAAAAGTATCTTTTATTATTCATAATAGAGATACGCTGGACAAGCGACATGTACACTCAGAAAAGTGAGTGAGACTTTGTCCAATTACCAGTGTACTTTTTGTCATTTGTAGGTCTTCCTGACCCTGAAAAAAGTCAAATCAAAGTGCTAAAATGCTACCATTTGGGAAATATGACCGTTTCAATTTTTTGAGCGAACGCACGTTAAGCAGGCGTTGCAATCAATAAACGTGATACATAAGTAAATAAATTTTGCATTTAATACATGAATTTAACTATAGATTGTATTTCACTAATCTTATTGTTGAATTTCATCTATTTCATAATTAATTTTCACGGTTATGAAGAAAGTATTTTTGGATGGACTAGAGCGACTAGACTAGACTAAAGCGGACTAGAGAGTAAACATGTTAATGCAGAGACACTTACTGTAATATACATCATTTGGGAGCTAGATTTATTTAATTATAATTCCTTGCTTCCAGCTGAAAATAACATACATAAAAAAATTAGTTCGCGTGAGCATTTTCTCAATGCAAAGTACGTTAAATGTTATTTAGCAGTTTATAAATGGGAAGCCTGTTACGAAGTAAAGTTTACGGACTGGCGCAAGCTGTTTTATTTTGCTGGATGAGCATTTGTTGTTCTGTGCTTGGGAACAAGCAGCAACCTTGTTATGATCCTGGCTAGGATAAGGGTTTTGAGGGGAGCTTTTCTTTCCTCTCAGATCCCAGACAAAAGGTCATTTCAGTGCTAAAGTGTCTCAATTTGGGAAATATGACCTCTTTAATTTTTTGAGTGAACGCGCGATTGAAGTTAAGAAGGCGTTACAAGCAATGAATGTGATGGTTGTGCGAAGAATTAAAAAAAATTAACTAAATTTTGCATTTATGACAAAAATTTAATTTTAAATTCAATTTCAGCTATTTCGTTGTTAAATTTCGTCTTTTTCATAAGTAATGTTTGTTAACGGTTATGTAGAAAGTATTTTGTGTGGTACAGCGGACTAGAGAGAGTAAACATGTTACAGCAGCAACATTAATTATCATTCCTCAATTTACACAGAAAACAACATGCATAAAAAGTTTGTTCGCGTGAGAATTTTCTTAACGTAAAGAACGTAGCATGTTATATAACAGCTTATGCATAGGAAGCCTATATTACGAAGTAAAGTTTACGGACTGGTGCAAGCTGTTTTATTTTGCTGGATAAGCATTTGTTGTTCTGTGCTTGGGAACAAGCAGCAACCTTGTTATGATCCTGGCTAGGATAAGGGTTTTGAGGGGAGCTTTTCTTTCCTCTCAGAGTTGCTCATGTTTGCTGGGACTTGAACGTGGCTGTGTCATGTCGAACTGAGCTGACGTCGAACACGCGTGTTATCATGCTATTATTTTTTCATTTTCAAATGGAGGCTGCAAGATGGCTCGAATGTTGTAGCTGATTGACCGCGTATATATTGGCAAATTATTTTATATGAGGTGTCATTCAACCCCCTGACCTCCAAGAAATCGAGTCTGAAAGCAGGCTTAGCGACGGCCATCAAAAATTTTTTTCATGTGAGGTGTAATTCGATCAACCCTCGCCTCTTTAAAAAAATTTGATTCTGAAAGCAGGCTTAGAGTCGGCCACCGGCAAATTATTTCATATGAGGTTTAATCCAACCCTCTCTCCTTAAAAAAAATCGATTCTGAAAGCTGCATGGCTTAGCGGCGGCCGACGGTTGGCCGCACATAGTTCTGCCATGACTTGGACACGCTGTGTCACCTGAGATGAAGGTTAGAAGGAGCTGATGGCTCGCACCTTGACCACTACGGGCTTCAAGGCGACCCTTAACTCTGAACCCGACCCTTAACTCTGAACCCGACCCTAAAATCTCATCCCCGATCTGCCTTAAATTCCTCACCTCAACGCGATGCCAACGCATAAAAGTCGCCAGCTGAGCTCGTTTCTGCGACGAAAAACTTTCTTTTTTTGTCGCTAAGTACATATAGTATTTTATAGAAAAGTATAGTATTTTTATAGAAAAGTATAGTATTTTTGCCATGTCGGTTCAAACGAGTGGTAATAAAAATGAAAATTGTTAGCAAGGAATTAATATAATGTTTTGCGCTTACGAGTTAATTATTGTAAATAAATAGAGCCATGATGCCGACGCAACGTTCATTAAGAATTTTGAAAAAATTAACAACTTTTCTATGCGATCGATAAAAAATAATTTCTATTTTGAGTGCGACATGTTGCATATTAGAGCGAAGAGACCAATATGCAAACGATGACCAAAAACTGAAATTAGAGCTCATTATCAAATATTATAGTATCAAAAATGGAAATAAGGAGGCGAATCGTCAAACGTTCATGACCGAATTCATCCGTGTCAAGTCAAAATCAAAATTGTTGTCACGACTGCTAAAGAGTCAAAGTCAAATCAAAGGTTATTATATACACATTAACAGGCATGGCAGCAAGTAAACTTTATGTCCAAAGATTTGAACTGAGACTTTTGGTGGTAGCCGCATATGCTTTTGTTTCGCTAGAAAAATCATGAAAATTCTGAATTAATGTGCACAATAAACTACAAAATAATTTTTAGCAGATAAATTATTAGTTTTTATCATGTAATCACAATCTTTTAAATAATTTATTATTCTCGAATCGGTTCTTTCATCAAGTAAAAATTCAACATAACTAGCGTATAAATTCATTCAATGAACGGTGAAAATGCCTGGCAGAAGCGATAATAAAATTTAACATTTTCCCGACATTCACGAGCCCAGAAAAAATATGAGCTGTCGCAAACAAGCCATAGTTTTGCGTATCAACGAAAAATCTGTCGCCTGACTCGTTAGCGGAGATTGCTATTAAATAGAGCCGGCGTAAAATGCTCGATCCTGATATAGGAAATTTTATGAAGACATCGGAGCGCGTCCAGGATTGATTTTCGGTTATCTCTGTCGGATGAGAAATAATGAGAAGAAGGTGTGAGTTATCAATCAGTTAACCTTTTTAACGTTCACGGATCAAGTTGTGTTTGCATGATCAGAAGACACGTAATTTTTGGACGTCAAGTTTTTTTTTCAAGTTTTATAAAGTTTTTTGCGCTTATCGCAGAATTTCTTGGAATCAATATATATTCATTAGAAATATTTGAGTTTTTTCATTCTTTAACCAGCATTAAGATTAAGATTGCAGACCTGCGTTATCGTCGCAATGGCTGTGTCGCAATGGCTGTAATGTAGTAAGTCGCTAAGGCTGTAACCCAATCATTTTGAGGGCCTCAGATATGTTGTTTTTCAATTGTCAGTCGATTTTGGACTGCCTGCAACTCATAAGGGAGAGGAATATCTGCTCCTGGTTGCAGGAGTTTTACACGCCTTTACCTCAAAAACAGTTGGAGCTTTACACGCTTTTGCTCCAAAAAATGTTAGAGTTTACACGCATCTGCCTCCAAAATTGTTGCAGCATTACACGCCTTTACCTTATAAACTGTTGGAGTTCTACACGCCTTTACCTTAAAAAAACTGTTGGAGCTTCACACGCCATTACATTAAAAACTGTTGGACTTTTACACACCCTTACCTTATAAACTCTTGGAGTTTTACACGCCTCTGCCTCAAAAATTGTTGGAGTTTTACACGCCCTTACCTTATAAACTGTCGGAGTTCTACACGCCTCTGCCTCAAAAATTGTTGGAGTTTTACATTTGTTGTTTGCCATCAATTTTGTTTGACTTCTGGTTTTTAAGGTTCATCGGGAGCTGAGTATGCATCGAGTTGTGTATCCTAGATACCGTTGTCTCCATATATTATAGTGTCCAAGTGCAAAACGTTTTATAGTCTATACAAACTCTCGAGCCACGCAGGATTAACCTGCTATCGTCAATGACGCTTTAAGTCGCCAGCTGTATTTACTGCATCTACTTCATCCGGTTCTAATTAGAGCAATGTAAACTAATCAAAAATATTTATCATTCTGACATATAGCTATCGAAACCGATTTCATAGTCCTATGTTCCTCTATAGTTCATATTCAATAATGTTTACTGGATAAATTATTTCGTTTGATGATGGAGACTCGTAGGTCATTAACAGTTTCAGTATGAATATTTTTCTCGTTCATGTTCTGCATTTCTGAACTATTCGATGACGTTGGAGTGACTGTTGTCTGAAAAGATCGCTCATAGGGAAAAGCTCCAGATTATTAGGCATTGTTTTCTTAGACAAATTTGCTGAGTATGTACGAGAGCACTCGCCTGTGTTATCCGCACTTATGCTTTATTTGAGTCCTATTTTTCAGAGTTACATTAACAAAAGTTCAAATCAGCAATAAATATTCGGATCAATTAATTTGGATAACGGAAGACTGTCAGGCATATTTTTCCAGAGCGATAACAGGCTTGACAGCATCACAAATAGTATTCAATTTGAAAGCCCAACGACTGCAACGCAAAGTTGCTATACTGTAACTTATACAGTACTGTAACAAAGTTGCTATACTACTGTATAAGCAAGTCGACTAAAATTCGAAACCATTCGTCCATAATTGAGAATCATTCAACTGTAACCCAAACTAAATCATCTTTAACTCTAATCCCAAAACGAATCCAGAAATACTCAGCTGTAACTTGGAGCTATCCAAATATAACTCGAAGTTAATCAACCGTGACTCAGTCCTACTTGAACTACTTAATTCCAAAATAACGCGAGGTTTGATAGATAATCGAGGTTTATAATTAATAATTAATAACCCAATAAATAATAACCCAATCGACCAGATTTGTTGCACGGGATGAATTTATACTGGACAAGTTGAAAATTCCACTCGACTTTTAAATGAAAATTCAATTCCACTTATTAATTTGGGGTGGCGCTTTGGAAAGTTTCTTATCTTATATTCATAAAATGGTAGGCGGATTTTGGATGTCAACCCAAAATACGATATTATCTAAACTTTACAACCTTTGGCTATATTGTCTACTCATGGCTATATTGTCTACTGACCATATTGTCAGTACTCATTAATATAAAATTTAAATCTAAACTTTTTAGGCTACAATATCGACGTTCTTCATGGTTGGTAGCTCAAATCGTGTAATCTTTCCGTATTAATATGAGCAACCTATAAAACATATAACGATTCTATAGACAAAATAGTAGTTGAAATAGAAAGTTCGACTAATATTAGTTGAAATTTAAAACATAATACCAATTGAGTCCGTATCATAACAAACATTTTTAATATTTTCCCCTAGAGTGACTTAACATATACAGCGATACCCTCGTTCTTCGTTATTATGATGGTTCTCGAATTTGATATATGAGATATGGTAGTCGTAATATATGATATATGGTAATCGAAATATATTGGATATGGTAGTCGTATATGAGATACGGTAGTCGTATAAGAGATAAGGTAATCGTAATATACGAGATATGGTAGTCATATGTGAGATACGGTAGTCATATATGAGATACGGTAGTCGTATATGAGATACGGTAGTCGTATATGAGGTAAAGTAGTCGTAACTCAAGCAGGGCAGGGCTAAATAAAGGATGTTGTCGCAGCTGCAATGTTCCATGACGACATCGCGTCACACTTGGGCTCTTCTCATGGAAAATATTGCCAAGCTTCTTATGGGGCATCAGGGCGCGTACCAAAACGTGGGAAAAATCCTGCAGGAAGCAAGTCTCAGAAAATGAATAGAAAGTGCATCGCTATTTGAACAACAACCAACTCATTAATATGAGTGTAGGAAAGGACAAATTGTGAAGACCGCTATAATAAATTACTTTATAAATTAAATTAAATAATAAATACAAATATAAATAAATTAGTTTAAACTTAGGCTGTGTATATTATAAATCGAGATAAATGCTGATAATAATAGCCAGTGANTAAGGGTTTTGAGGGGAGCTTTTCTTTCCTCTCAGAGTTGCTCATGTTTGCTGGGACTTGAACGTGGCTGTGTCATGTCGAACTGAGCTGACGTCGAACACGCGTGTTATCATGCTATTATTTTTTCATTTTAACAAAATTAACTTTAATAAAATGAATGTTTTTATATTTATTACTTAAAAATTATTCAGAAACGGTTACCCAAATCTGAACCTCAACTAATCTAACCTAACGTACCCTAATCAAAGACTGTACCCAACCCAACAAAATGCTTCTCCTTGTTAAAAAATACCCTCAATTTAGCTTATAAATGCTGTTCATCTTCTTCTAATTCAACTTGAAAAAGAATTTGTGTTTTCATATTCAACGTTTCTGAAATTTGTTCAACTTAAATTCTACTCGAAAATTCTTCAAGCCTAGAAATTTTTTCACTTAAAATCGGCAAAAAACCAGTTCGAATTTACTGAGTGTCAGTTCAGTTCAACCGTTTCTGAAATATAACTATGAATTAATTTCTGAATTCAACCTGAAAACTCCCCCAAACCTAGAAATTTATTTACTTTAAAACGGCAAAACTGCTGTTCAAATTTTGCAAGTGTCATTTCAGCCGTTTCTTAAATAGAATTAAAATGAATAATGTTTCTAAATTCCACTTGAGAATTACCCTAAGCCTTGAATAAAGAATAAATACTCGCTTTAAAATGGCAATTAGCATCAATAAATTTTAATATCAACTTCAGACGTTTCCACTCAGCCGTTATTTACATGCTTTTCCGGTTAAAACTTAAATGATTCAACACCAAATACCACTTTCTCGTGGATTTAATTCGCTCTTCAAATGTGCAGTAGCTGCATGAATTTTATAGATGTTGGTTCAACTATGTCAGAATTTGTGTTTCAAGTTGATAAATACAATGATTCAACACCGAATATCACATAACTCGAGGAATTCATTCACTTCCGGTCGAACTGCGCAGTCGCTATATTAAAAACATAGATGTCATTTTGGCCGTTTATGCATAGGTACTCCAGTTTTAAGAGGAGTCAGTTCAGTCGTTTCAAAATTGCATTTTCGGTAAGGGTATAGTTATAGGTGCAGAGACTGCAGAGAGTGGATCCAGTGTTTCTTACACAGCAATCAACATCAGCACTATACGTTCACAACATTTGCAAGAGGTCATATGAGTCTCAAGCCCACATAGGAGAGGCTACTGTGAACATCACAAATGAGTTGGCTTAGCTTACAAGCGATTAATTTAATAAAAAGCTAACGCTATGCTATGCTATGCTTTCAATGCCATGTTTTGATGACGTTCGCTAGGGTCAGTGTCATAAAATTGCTCAAGTTTATGTATCGTTACACATGCAACCAAAGGAAACAATAGTTTCGTATCGTCATTTGAAAATGCATTTATAAGTTTAGGTTAAGTAATCAAAAACGTTGAGATTTTCCATCTTCGTTGCCATGGCAACAACGTCGTCTCGAATTCACGGGCAGAAGCCAAATCACAGAATACAGAAGCGCAGTATTTAAGCGAGCGATATTATGCAGATCTTGAGCTCCCCTCGAGCTCAATGCAGATTAAACACAAGCCCTCGATTCCCTCAAATAATTTGAGCTGGAATCACGCTAGACAATTGAGGTCCAAATTATCTTTGCAAAGCAGGCAGATCGCGAGGGTATGGATGTTAATGGACAGAAAAAAAAAGATGGATTATGTTAAATAGGAATTAATTGATATGCGAAGAGAAACTTGGTTGGTTGGGATAATTGGCTGCGGCTATGCGCTCCCAACCATTTATGTTTTTGATTATTTATGATTATTTTTTCATTTTCAAATGGAGGCTGCAAGATGGCTCGAATGTTGTAGCTGATTGNATTTTATGAAGACATCGGAGCGCGTCCAGGATTGATTTTCGGTTATCTCTGTCGGATGAGAAATAATGAGAAGAAGGCGTGAGTTATCAATCAGTTAACCTTTTTAACGTTCACAGGTCAAGTTGTGTTTGCATGATTAGAAGACACGTAATTTTTTAACGTCAAGTTTTTTCAAGTCTTATACAGTTTTTTGCGCTTATCGCAACATTTCTCAAAATCAACATGTATTCATAAGAAATATTTGCGGTTTTTTACATTATTTAATCAGCATTAAGATTAAAATTACAGACATGTGTTATTGTCAATTTTCTATGGCTATAACACTCGTTTTTAACCCTCGTTTTCAGGGCCTCATTCAAATATTTTGTTTTTCGATTGTCACTTCAATTTTCAGTCGATTTGGACAGCCTGCAAGTCTTAAAGCAGTGGAATATCCGTTCCCAACGTACTGCAGGCGTTTTACACGCCTCTACCATAAATTTTCTAAACTGTTAGAGTTCTACAAGCCTTTACCTTAAAAATTGTTGGAGTTTTACACGCCTTTAACACAAATTTTATAAACTGTTGGATTTCTACACGCCTTTACCTTAAAAACTGTTGGAATTTTACACGCCTCTACCATAAATTTCATAAACTGTTGGATTTCTAAACGCCTTTACCTTTAAAATTGTTGTAGTTTTACACGCCTTTACCTCAAAAATTGTCGGAGTTTTACACGCCCTTACCATATAAACTGTCGGAGTTCTACACGCCTCTGCCTCAAAAATTGTTGGAGTTTTACATCTGTTGTTTGTCATCAAGAAAAACGGAACCCCGCTTAACCAGCGACGTAGCGCGCCTGAAGCAAACAGCGCAGGGCTGAATAATGCTGCTCGTCGTGAGAGCTGAAGGCCAACACGATGAGGTATCTGCTCTAAATTTCCGTGCTATGATGCAGGAATAATTTTCTTGAACGGACGGAGGTTTATGGAAGACAACAATTATTTTTTAAACTCTTAACTGTTCATATGCATCATTCAGTACATTACGGTGAAAGAATCGCACGCGGGTTTTTAAAATATTAATGTAATATCAATATTTTTCAACGAGATAATCTTGATGATATATTTGACGCCACATGTGGCCACGTAATCTCACTGACCATTTCCGGACATAACCACTTCGATTGTATATTATTTGTGAATTTAAATTGTTTATTTCCGCGTATTATTTTGCTTGCAAGAATCATCATGCGCGTCTGTTCTAATGAGTCAGACCGCGAGTAAGACTATTGTTCGTGCAATTTAAATCATTTGGAATGAATTGTTTTTCGAACAAAAATGCTCTAGAACCTAGAAGCAGCGTATCAGCCAATGGCAACCAAAACCATGTCGCAATCAGAGACCGAGTAGCGACAGGCGCGACGCCTTCTTTGCGTGCATAACTTGGGAGCCTCTTTAATTGGCAGGAACATCTTTTAGCGCCTGACACTTCGTCAGCTAATTGCGACTACAAAGTTAAACACCAAGACCGGCACTTGAAGGCCTTCAGGTGCAAGTTCTGTTCGGCAGCTGCTAGTGCCGAAGAAACACGTTGCAGTGAGGAACATAATAGACGTGGATAATTAGTACATTGTTCAGTGGATACATAATAATGTCATCTACGTGGAATGATTTATACTGCATTTTGCAATATAATTTCGATATTGGAAACGAGTAGAATTTTCATCTATCATTTAGGGTACTTGAATTAAACTTTGTATAGAACTCAAATTTGAATTTCTGCTTCACTTACCCGTGAAAACATTTGTTCATTTCTCATGATTATGTGAATTGGAAGCTCCATTCACACAAACTTTCAGTTCAATTTAAATAGAAATCTTAAACCCATATTTTGTTTTTTTTGTTAATTGATCAACCACTTAAACAACATATCAACCCTTGACAGTTCATTAAATAAATTTACCTTAGATTTAGTACTGCTATACTCGTATATATTCATTAAATTGCACAATGCGTTACTGCATGAGCGGGCGGAAGCATACATTAACTAAAATTATCTACAATTATTTTCGCCCGTACACAAACTGCAACATAACTTAAAAGCTCATGTGCCGAATTTTCTACTAAACAATATTAATAACAAAGTCAAAAAATAAGTCAATGTCAATGATTAACTAACAATGATAATTAACAATGATTTAAATGAAAAATAACAGTCAATGGTAATTTAAACTGTAAATTCATGAGATCTGTGAAGAGTTGAAGCGGTCAGTGCACAGCTTATCAGATGGTGGAACTCGTGGCCCTCGTAAAGTAGAACGTCTCAATTCGCGTGCACGGCCAACGGTGACACTCTCATATTACTCGGCGATATTCCACACTTCTTGATACCTCCAACCCACACTGCTTAAAATCAACCAATACTTGCGTATTTTGTTAACCTCCCTTCGGGAACACCATTACTAACCATGCTATTTAACCAGTAATGTCACTCGGTCGACAAAAGCCGTGATTAGAATCAAACTCTTTGTTTCGTCGATGACCGCTGAGGTGTAGCGTGACATGAGGTCATTGCAGAGCTCAATTGGTCGTTATTAGCGCAATAACGATGCGCCAAGTGCCCGAACAAATTGTTAAAAGCAGCGATGGCGCGTTATTCTTATCCTAACGACATGGTGCACGCACTAACCCTTGTAACAAGCTCACCTCGTTGCAAATTATTGCCAAATTTTAAGCGGCCAATTAAAGGTAAAAGTTGTCGCCGAACTATCGAGGTGCAGGCATGAAGGCCGAAATATGAGCTCAAGTAATGCTAGCCTAACCTAGTCGAGAATTTCAGACGAGATACCGCTATCAGCAAATAAGATTATAGTGTTCTTAATAAGCGATTAAACTTTTGAAAATTTGTGCATATTGGTGGCGTCGAAAAATCGCTGTCTTTCTTGTTCTCGTGTCTTTTCGAAATGTTTTAAAAATTTTATAAGCATTTTAAAACATATTCGAATCTCTGAACGTTACCAAAGCGCTCCAAAATCCATCAATTTTCTAAACGGAAAACTAGAAAGCGTCGGAATATACAAGTACATATGTTAAAATCTGTGTATATGTTTCAAAATAAATCTGGACATCTGTGAATAACACAACACGTTTTTATATGTATTTAACCCCTTATTTATTTCCTCTTTTACATTCTTACGGGAGATTTAATGTCTGTTTTAATTTATTTACCACAGTGTACAAAAATGTTTTGCTCTAAAAATTTAAAGTTTTATTTCCCCCGTATGTTTCGTGGCGAAATAATTGAATATTCACCATTGATCTCCGCATTCAGAATGAATGAGGGAACGTTCGTCGACTCTCATTTGCCCTCAAAAAAACGACCCATGAATTCTAAGGGAGAAATTGAACCCTCGACTCCACAGGTGCCGCAGAACTGAGCACCTGAAGATTAAAAGGTGCCTAACGTACGATAGCGTCTTGCATTAACCATTCTAAACTCTGGCGTGCATGCATGCGAAAAAATGAATACCATAAATCATAAAATTATTTTAGACTATTACTAGTAGAATTATTATTAATATATGAGCATTTTCATTGAAGTTGAAAAAGTAAATGAGAAACGAGAACATATTCGTATGACATCTGAAATAGGGACTACGGTGGATATAAACCCAAGCCCTGGCAGTGAGGGCTCAGTGGTGCCGGAGGTGTTGTTAGTGTAGGTTGTGTGGCTGCGCTACGTGGATCCATGACTGGCTCGAGCAGGACACAAGTTAAGGAAAATCTCCCTTATTTGATATCAATACATTTCAAAGCTACTTAATTAGCTAAAATTCCAATCAAATATGCATGGATCTAAATTTAAACTAACTACAGAAATTTTGATGAAAAAATTCATGACGTTTAATCTATAAAAACAAATTTATTTTGAAACGAACATTGGAATTAATGTAGCAGTAACTGTCGGCGGGTGTCGTGGAGGCTGCACGAATTTGATGCTGAATTCATAAATGAGCTGCCTAGGACGAAGAGGTAAGTATTTCGAACCACATTTGTTAACGTAATTGTACCTTATTTAGGGTAATTATTTGTACCTTTTTACGGTAATTATTTGTACCCTATTTAGGCTAACTATTCAGTTTTTTGTTCATCCCATCTGAATTCTATGAAGAAATTCTATGATTGAATAGAATTAATCCATTTTTCCTGTTTGTTTCAGATCTATTACTTCAAAAATTGTTTTAAAATTCGTTTCTAATCACTATTTGTATGCGTAATTTTACATTCTAGTTGCGGTACATGTTGAGTTATGTTAAGGAATTCATCACATAGGAAAATCAGAAATATATTGCCATGTTGCCAAATTTCCTCACAAAATTCAAACATCGAAATTTATAAAATAACTGTATAGAAATTATTTTAGAAGATGCCGCATACCTTCGCAATAATTTAATTAGAACAATGTGCATTTTGAGCACTCCTGATAAAAATCGAGCTTGATGTGATTTCTAAACAGCAGGACTAAAAAATTTACAATCTATATTAGACCAGCAGCTTAGCCCAGCGTTGTCCGAGCTTGATAATTCCTTCCATTTCGAAAACCCAATCCTGTCAATGCCGTAATACCAAAAATCGTTAATAATCATGAAAATTATAGTTTCAAATTAAGTAAAAGCCCCATCAAACTCACATTTAATAAAAAAGAAAAGACTCTCATCTTTCTCTCGTTTCAAAATATTGAAGCAAACTATTAAGCGTTTTCAAAATTGAAGTTGTAATTGTCAAATAGCAAAAAGAAAATTTCAATTTTCGAATCAGTCCTTTCTTCATTTTCCTCACATATTATCCTGTTTTCCCTCCAAGAATGAAATTTCAGGTCTAGACAATTTCCCGACCCGATAAGAATCCTGGATATCCTTATTAACAGCCCCTATATACTGTATTTGTAGTGCCGAGATTCCAACCCACAGAAACGAACAAAGTATGGAAAATATCCATAAGATATTACTAGGATTTTCTTTGTAACATAATTTGGACTCAAAGGACAAAGTATATTTCATTGACTTCTTGTTTTTTATGGTTCATCGTGAGCTGAGTATGCATCGAGTTGTGTATCCTAGATACCGTTGTCTCCATATATTATAGTGTCCTAATGCAAAACTTTTTATAGTCAATACAAACTCCCGAGCCACGCAGGATTAACCTGCTATCGTCAATGACGCTCAAGTCGCCAGCTATATTTACTGCATCTAATTCATCCGGTTCTAATAAAAGCAATGTAAACTAATCAAAAATATTACTCATCCGGACATAGCTATCAAAAACGATTTCTTATCTATGTATATGTTTCATATGTTTGCTGGATAAATTGTTTCGTTTGAGGGTGGAGACATAATTACACTTGTGTGTCATTAACCATGGCGAGTATCAATTATTTTCAAAACCAGTAGTTATTCAGAAAAGTTATTTTCAACTACAAACGCATTACCTTGTACGAAGAAATATTCCCTTGTTTGATTTGTTTGACGATGATAGTTTGACGATGAACTAAGTATCTATAAAATGGATCACTTTGAGATACATTTATTTCAATTCTATTTTATTGTGATTTTTGTTTGAATAGAATTAAAAATTGTGATTTTTTTCCTGAAGTCTTTTCTGCTCAACTGGATCACCATTCAACTAACAGGTGTTTCTGTATGAATATTTTTCTCGTTAATGTTCTGCATTGCTAAACTATTCGATGTCATTGGAGTGACTGTTGTCTGAAAAGATCGCTCATAGGGAAAAGCTCTAGAATTAATAAGTAGTGTTTTCTTGGACAAATTATTTAAACCGAGTATCCACGAAAATCCTCGCCTGGTTTATGCTTCTGGTTTATATTTGAGTCTTATTTTTCAAAGTTCAATTATCAAAAATACAAACAAGCAAAAAATATTCGGATCAATTAATTTCTTACTGTTGTCGGATAATGGAAGACTTCCAGGTATTTTTTTCTAGAACGATGACAGCATGACAAATAGTATTCAATTTTAAAGCCCACCGACTGCAACGCAAAATTGCTATACTGTAACTTGATCAGAGCAAGTCGACTGAAATTCGAAACCACTCGTTCATAATTGAAAATAATTTAACTGTAACCCAAACTAAATCACCTTTGACTCTAATCCCAAAACTAATCCAGAAGTACTCAGTTGTAACTCGGAGCTATTCAATGCTAACTCGAAGTCAATCAACCGTGGTTCAGTGCTACTTGAGATACTCAATTCCAAAATAACGCGAGGTTTGACCGATAATCGAGATTAATAATTAATAATTTGTTTTAATATATCTATCGCAATAGCCGAACACATTTTCGAAACCGATAATAAACCCAATCGACCAGATTTGTTGCACGGGATGAATTTATACTGGACAAGTTGAAAATTCCACTCGACTTTTAAATGAAAATTCAATTCCACTTATAAATGAAAAAAAAAACAAGTCATTGAGATACTCAGCCACACTCCGTGCTCCTGCATCCCTGATGCTAATCAAGATGTCTGCCATCTATATAACAGTAAACAACTCCTGTAAAAACTATATGCGCGTTATAGGTGGCCAATGGGTGGCCGACGCTTGGCCGGCGATAATTTAATTCTAATTTTATTTGGCGGCAAGAACAAGGGTGGTCGCCGATGAAAGTATCCATTGAGGCTCTGAAAGAACTGCTAGCCAAACATCCGTCGGTGATGCATGTGCAATTAATTTTGAACATCGCAATAATGATGCTAAGGGGCATCGCATTCATGATGCTGAAGAGCACCTTATTCATGATGTTAAGCAGCATCATATTCATGATGCCGAGTAGCATCGCATTCATGAGGCATATCATTCAGTCGGTCATTTTGGACACATAACAAAGTAACAAAGAAAAAATCCTCTCAATCTTTCAGTTATTGAAAGAACAAGCAAAACTGTAAAAAACTGTGAAATTCATGGATTAGTTTGTGGGTTGTCTTACTTTCCATGTCAAACTGGTATAGGTGGTCA
Source organism: Hyalella azteca (assembly GCF_000764305.2). Lineage (NCBI taxonomy): Eukaryota > Metazoa > Arthropoda > Malacostraca > Amphipoda > Hyalellidae > Hyalella > Hyalella azteca. Next base: position 290,264 of record NW_025943941.1, on the reverse strand, counting down.
ATTTGCTAGCCTACACGCGCTAAAAATTTTTCAATTGATCAACCCATTTAGCGTGTGAGCAGCAATTCACAGATTTTTTCAATTTATGTGCCCAGTCCTAAGCAACTATTGAAAAAAATATACGCTTAGGCATCAATATTATCGATATTTCTCATAATAAAAATAATAAATCATCACTGTAGTCTAAATATATTTGTAATAATTCTGGGATACATTGAAGTCAACCGTATTTATTACTGCACTAACTGCACGAAATCTGTGAAAATAATCTGGCCATGATTTTGACTTTTAAATTATTGAAATAACAAGTGTAAATAGAAAATGGACAGAAGGCACTAAAAAAGAAAGGAAACATTCCTAGAGATATAATTTACTGATGAACTTGCACCAGTCCATCCACGCACGGCGATCAGAGATCATGTAGAGTGTAAGTCAGAGATCATGTAGAGGCGGTCAGAGACCATGTAGAGTGTAAGTGATCCCACAGAGCGCGCGGTGTTCATGAATACGAGTGGTGGTACGTGTAGTGTTGCATGTCAAATATTATGTACGGTGGTGAGGGCAATCTCATGGCAAGTGTTTGATTACTCTTGTATCAAGAATTGAATGATATTTTTGTAACATGAAGTTGCAGATTTTAGACTAGATCTTTTTTTGCGATGAATAGATTTAATTTATCTCTGATTCATTTCGCGTAATTTTGACGCTTGCTTGGAATTATTTGCTGGACGGTTATATCTATACTAGCATTCAACACTTGATCATGGATGACGTGTAGATATACTGCAAATATAGAACAGTAAAAAATCGCGCGCTGCAATTTTTACTGAACAATTTAAGCATTTTCCGTAAAAATAAATAACGAATACAATATGAAAATGAAAACATTTAAAATTAAGTATGACTCGCTTGGAATTGTAGGTTTGGAATTACAGTTTCATTGTTTAAATTCCGCACAAGACACTGCCTTTTTTAGTGAGGTAACAAACTTTATTTAGTGACATGAGTGACGTGAAGCGAGTTTTTGAGGATCTCATTCTACACAAACAATTATAAAAATTAATCTCCTGATTAGATCAACATAGTCGACACCTCATCAGGCGATTTGTAATAAAACTACATATATTCACAAAAGTTAATTCCTCAGAAATAATATGGAAATCAAACTAGTATACCGAAATGAAAAATAGAAGTTATTTTGTAGGCCAACTTATTTCCGATGCACGGCTCACCTCGGTATAACGGTACACGGTATAGCACGGCTCACCTCGGTATAAGTATAAATTTTCAAGTAGGGAGATTACCGGACTGAATTCGTCGTGCAAAATTACAAAAAAGGCGGCTGTCAGACGTATTTTCTAGCGAGTTGTGGATGTAAACAGAACGCTGCCTTGCTCCTCATCCACGCGCTTTTTCTGTTGCAATTTAAAGATTATTTTTGCCGGCAGTGCAGTTGAAACAAGGGTTAGTCAGAAATGCGAGTGTAGCACAATAGTAGTTTTACTGCTTAATATATATTTAGCCATGAAAAATACTAAAAAATTTTGAAATTAAAACACCCAGCACTATAATTTATAAAAAATGTTTTGCCAATTTCGGATAAATTTATAGGAGCGCAAAATTATTTGTGATTCACAATCAATCTTAAATAACATAACCAATTTTTGTATTTCTGTTGAAATGCGAAATCAAATAAGATTCCAATAAAAAAAATAAGATCAAAATGATCAATTACTGAAATATCAGAAACTAGAAACTCAAAATAGTAAGTGATCACGCTCATTTCTTGAACAATTAGTGTGTCGAAATGCAAAAATATGTAAGATAACATACAAATAATCTTCAGCCCCATAATTTACTGAAATATCGGTGAATTAAACTGTAAATTTGTGCGACATCCCGTAAAAATATCCATCAAAATCATCATTTCAAGAAAGATTAATATGGGTTAAAACGCAAATTTTTGCCAGATCCAACTAACTATCAATAAAAAATTAACAATACAACTATAAATAATATTAATTAATTAAAATTAGCCAAAGATTTGTAGATTGAAACGCAAAATTATGCGAGTTCGTTTAAAACATGCAATCACAACCGCCATTTGCCAAACGATTGATGGCAGGCAGCTCAGGGCCTGGCAGGAAAAGATGTGTTGCGATCACAGCCCGGGACGGACTAGAGGGAGCCACATTAGCTGAGATTTACTGGCATTATCTGCATAAGAAGTTCCGAAGAACCAGAGTCTCGCAGCTCTTATATATTTCCATGCAAATCCTCCCAGCACAATTTATCTTACACTCCTCGGCCGTTTTCTGTCCGTGAGTTTTTGTGCTGTATTTTTATTGATGTAGAAAACGTTCGAAATGTCAATTTATGTTCTTGTTTTCTTAACTGCTTGTAGTTTATCCATTCATTTACTCTACGATAGTATACATTGTTTTTTCATCTGTATTTTCATTGAAGATAAAAAAGAACCTCTGCAATAAATGAATTCCGGTAAGATCAGCTGCATCGTAGAATAATAAATAGACCACCGGTCGTTTACAAATGCAGGCTTTGATGAACATGTGCACAAAAATCTGTTTAAATTTTCATTAGATCTTGCCGACAACAGTAGGATGGAGACCGGCTTCAATATCATCTTGAAAGCCACGGATCCTCGAGGCATTCAAGTGCAATTAGCGCTGCAATTTCAAGGTACAACACAACTGATTAAACCCAGGCAATGGCCCGACGTTCTTGAGCCAACACCAGTTACGGCCAAGGATAAACGATTTGCGAATGGAAAATTTTTCTATTTTCATGCTAAAATGATTGGCGTTGGTGCAATTTAACGCTGGAACCTGGCATTCCAATGAATTTAGAATTTCATTAAAGAATACTATTTACATGCTGGTCGAAGTTTTTTTTTACGCACAAACTAGTCGCTAAATTCAATTCAGAAATGCTAAATCGCAATTGCGTTGGCAACAAAAAGCTGAGCTGGTGGGATCGAAATTTTCCTTCGACTCAGAAATGATTTGAAATGACCATCAATTTTGGATTTATAACATATGCCTAAATGCCAAAAATCGTGTAAGCTTTCGACTCTCTGTTCATGGCATTATATAATATTCCCGTTGAATGAAAGTAATTTATTCAAGTAAAAAATGATTGGCGTTGAATTGAATGATTGGCGTTGAATGAAAATGCTTCACTTTATGCTCATATTCACTGCTACACAAAGCATATAAGGTTTGCTTTGCTTTATGCTCATATTCACTGCTGCGATGCCCATATAAGATTTGTAGCAGATGTCCCCGTCTCATGTTCAGAAGTGTCATCGCATCAGCTGACTGAAATACGAACGAGCTGGTGGGTACGGACGCTGTAGATAAGCCGCGACAGGACGCCCAGAATGTTAAGCTTGTTTTCCGCCACCGCCGTTCATGGCTGATAAGCTCATATATCAACCAAGAGTTTACCTTTCAAATCGCTTCAGTGCGAAGGATTGAGAAATTTGTTTCTACAAGGAGTCAAATGTTCCAAGTTCTGCGTACATTGATATCTTCTAGAAATAATTTTGTTATTTCATTTTGTTTTTAGAAATTTTATGTCTGATCATAGACAACGGTCAATGGTAAGACACCCATTATAACCTGACAGCAGCATGGCAATTCTTGGCATAAGTTTTTAGTGCATTTTCTCATTTTTGGAAAAGAAGGCGCTAATGTGCTGGCCATGTCCGTCTGTCCGTTCGTCTGTCTGTCTGTCCATCCGTGACTTCACGTTTTCGTCGACGAGAAAATGCGCTCTCTGTCACTCACTGCAGTGAGTATTGAGTAATATATTTCTTCATTAATAGTACTGACACAAGCGCACCAACAAACCAGTCCCTGGCCTCAATACTTCAGACTTGGCACCGACATTCCATGCCTTGGCACCCATACTCCAAATTCTGGCACTTACACGCTACCAGTGCCACGCAGGAGCTTGCACAGCAAATCCCTCCTACGTGACGGTGAGAGCTGAACGAACGCTGCAGCATTGAAATTATATTGAGGATAACCAGCAAGATTTGGAAGCTTGTGCTTCCGCGAAGTGTTAAGAAATTTCCAGCAGATTTTTGCTGAATAAAAATGATGTGAAATTGTGGAATTCATTTTTGCAGGTGATCAGTGAATGTATACGTGTGATGGTTCTAGTTAATTATTTTTTATATCACTGGTTCAGATTTAATATTTAATCATTCTTCCAGATTTAATTCATTTAAAAAATTTTCCGTTTCATTGAAACGCGCAGAAAATAATCAAAAGCCAAATTAACAAATAGCATTGTAATAGAGTTGACCATCGACTGAAGTTTAACTAATAGTCGGCGAGAGCATAGGTACATTGTGTGAGCTAAAATAAAATAATGTTTAAAGATAGCAATACATTTGATACTAATTATATGAACCGAACTGGTGATGCGGGAGCTGCAATTAAAAAAAATACTAAGACCGAAAAAGGGGAAGATACTAAAACTAATATTTTATAGAAAAATAATAAAACAATGGAACACCTTTCAAAAAATTTAAAAAAAGCGTAAATCTGAGCGAGCTTTCGTTCGAAGAAACAACTAAATTCCTTTAAAGGTTCTCAGTCAAATGAAAAGTCGACGTAATCTAACAATAGCCTAAATGAATATAAATGCCTCAGACGTTTTCGGTAAATGCGCATACTTTATGACCGATGTTTGGCCGTCCTAATTTCGGATGTCATTAATTATTGTGTGAAGAAACTTTCTACTAATAATTACATAAAATTGGGGACCCTAAAATTTTTTCTTCAATTGCATGCACAGTTTAAGTTTTTATTCATCTCCGTTGTGATAAACACAAAAAAAATTATTGTGTACTTCCCAAAATTCATCATGCGTCAAAAAAATTGTTCATGATTCCCTCAGTATACTAACTTTTACGACATTTTAATTTAGATGGATTACTTCGAAAGGTCATTGTTAATTTTTCATAAAATCATTTTGCTAAACCTGTCAATTACACTTGTAACCTTTGCAAACACTGAAATGAACGATGAATTATACTGTACGTGACATCATATATGATTAATCGAATACGAAAATAATTCTGCGAAAATCCAGAAGAAGTTTTCTGTAGGCATATGAAGTATATATTTAGAGATGCATGGATGGAAAGTGAAACGGCCGCTCAAAAGTTTTACACGAAATTTATAAAGCCAAGTATTGTATAATATGACTTGAGAGATCACATAGGAAAAGATTGCCTGCAGCTCAAAACTAGTTCTTGGAATATAATGCGCTGCAGAATCATTTTCCCCCATAAATGACGACTTTATTGCAGTCGCTAACTTTAGTACTGTTAACGTAACGCTATCAAAACTACGCGTAGCATTTCAAGTACACGTAGCGACTGATTTCTCGTCTGTGATTGATGGGTTTAGTTTGAAAAGCCTTCAGATATTGGCAGACAGAGTTACGAACTCGTAACTATTCTGGACAGAACTTTCTCAAAAATATTTTCTTTGTTCACTCGGTCTCTGCTCACGTGCTGTGAGTAACTAAACAGTCAGGTCGCACTGGAACAATTTCTTATATCAGGACGTTAATTACGATTTTAATATTTACAACGATACTAATAATCTAAAGTTTCTCAGAGGCAATTAGCAAAACTCTGTATAGTGAAGTAGACACGAATGAAAGATCATCCCATTAGGTGCAAGGCTCCGAAATGTCAGAGCATCAATAAAATGTCTGGGCGCAATGAGCGCGAGAAGCAGGCAACTCCTGAGACGAAATCTTCTCACGCAGCGCCCGCATACCTGAGAATGTCACACGCAATAATGAAGTGTGGCTTCCTTCACGCTCCTTCAACACGAATGTTGCACGCATCACTTGAGACATTTCAGGCACTACCTTGGGGTTTACATCATCGGTGTAATTATACAATATAAAATGTAATGCATTTTTTCGCACCTCCAAGTGTGTGTAAAGTTCACCTGACAAGTTTATGTGTTAGAAATGGTACTAAAATGTGGTGAATATATTACGTGTTTGATTGCAGGGCGGTTTTCAGCTATATAAATTCTGGTTGACAATTTTGACATTTCAAACATCATTTCATTTTTAATAATGAAGTGTGGCTTCCTTCACGCTCCTTCACTGCGAATGTTGCACGCATCACTTGAGACATTCCAGGCCCTTCCTTGGAGTTGACATCATCGGTGTAATTATACAATATAAAATGTAGTGCATTTTTTCGCACCTCCAAGTGTGTGTAAAGTTCACCTGACAATTTTATGTGTTAGAAATGGTACTAATATGTGGTGAATTTAACGTGTTGGATTGCAGTGCGGTTATCAATTATAAAAATTCTGGTTGACAATTTTGACCTTTCTAACATCAATTCATTTTCCCACGACATAAATGTATACGCCGAAACTGCTAAAAATTATTGAACGCTACTTACAAAAGGTGTTAGACGATCTGCTACGCTATAGAAATACTTGAATAAGTAGCGTGCTACTCGGTAGCACGGTTGTCGAATGATGCTGCTGACTGACTGAATGATACTGAACATTCGTGCTGACGCTGAATACGCTGAATTATTTGAGCTACGGTTCCTCTGAAAGTCTCAACGAAGAATTCCTTTTATTTTATTTCAAGAGAAATTATTTCAAATTCATGAATTCACAGGGATGCTGGATCCTACAGCGATAAATAAAATCCTGTTTATAGAGATGAAATTCTGTATATATATCCTGTAATTTTTCCAGTAAAAGAGAAAGCATTATTTTTTCGGCATTTAATCTTAGAAGATAACATACCATGTGATAGGATTGTGCAAATTGAAAGTTCTTCCGAGGAATATAATGACATGAAAACTAGAAAAATTATAGATAAGCCAAAAATGAAGTCATAATGTACTCTATAATGTAAATTTGTGAGCAACAAATATATTGTTGTAAAAAATACCCAACATATTATAGAAACATTATATGTAACTCCATTGTACGACAAAAAATCTAACATACTGTACATAGTACACTGAGTTCATTAAACTCAAACGCAGGTAGATTCAACTTCATCGAGTTGAAACTTATGTTGAACTTATTCATAGGCCGATAACTTTAGAATCGCCTCCCCAGTTTCAGGCACCGTTAAAGTACACGCAAACAAATAAGTGGAGCAATGCGATAAGTTACGTCGGTCGTTCCTGAAGTTACAGCCGTCGATATTTGATCACTGAGAGCAATTGGCCACCGTAGAGCATTGTTGTGTTTTTTGCTGCTGCATGCATGTTGAAATGATAAGGGTACCATGTGGCATCATGTTGAATTGGGTAAAATTTCGGCAAAATTTTACCTTTTTTCGCTTTCATTTACCTAATGAAAGCGAAATGAATATAACTATACTCAACAGTTAAATTGACAGAAAATATATGGTCGTTGAAGTAGAATATAATTTGGCAAGGTAAATGAAAAAGCCCCATTTTCACAAGCGTATAAACTACCGGGAATTAAACTTGACAAACGGGTAGTGAGCCGCCGCTTCGCATTCTTTTATTCTTCGTTTACAGTTTACACAACGCTCTTATTTTCCGTTTTCATAACGCTGTTATTTCCCGTTTTTATAACGCTCTTATTTCCCGTTTTTATAACGCTCGTATTTCCCGTTTTTACAACGCACTTATTTCTGGTTTTTATAACGCACTTCATTTCCTTTCCATCGTCACAATATCGCGGGCAAATTTGTGCAGCATTAGAGAGAAGAGCGGATGGCTATAGAGTTACGGAGGCAGGCATATCACGTACTCGTATATCTCATGTGTTGATGTGTGCGGATGATGTTGTTAATAAAAACTTGGATATGCATTTCTTCAACTCGAGTGAAAAACATTTTCTGCAAAAGCTTGGACGTGGAATTTCTCCAACGTAAGTGAGAATGATTTGATTATAAGGCGGTGGTACGGTGGATAACTAGCGTGATGATAATGACAAGAGTTCAGTTAAAACAGTGATGGAAAAATTCACGAGGATAACATTAAATAACTTTTAAAAAGTTGTTGATATTACCTTTTGACACTCAAATGAAACCAGCAATAAAATTGCGAAAGAATGGTCACAGGGTAGTTAGTCGATTTACGATCACAGATTAATTGCATTGTTTTGATCTTACATTTCTGGCTTTGCTTGAGAATATTTATTCTAAAATTAGTACAGAGATATATTAAATCAAGAATTTATTACTCTTAAATACACACAGCATAAGTAGCGAATCGAATATTTAAGAGTCCAATTGGTTCCAAGATCAATTATCCAATATATATAATTGAAAGTCAAGTTTTAGTGTGATAGTTTGTAGAGGGTAATTTTGATGCAGCAAAATATCTATTTTAAAGTGTTTTTAATATCATGCAGTATGAACATTAGTGTATTGAGATGCTGATGAATGTACTCGAGTGTGAAGTGGTTGACTAGAACATATTATGGCCTCGCATTGAGAGCCCGCACCGAACGGCATAACAATTTTTCCCTCTTATGTCTACAGGAACTTTTGACACTTTCCAAGAGCCTCTGCGTGTGACAGCATCTGTGTGCTGGTGTCCTGCCTAATTCTGTCACTTCCTGCTCGTTTAACAGCATAGAAGTAACAGCTATTTCACGGTTATGGAGCTGTTAAATCAATCAATGAAATATTTGAAGCATATTTTAAAACGAAAGCTTCAAATAAATGAAGTGAAAACGAACCGCATAAGTCCTTTTCATGAGCAGTGCTGTTTCTTCATCGGTGAATCCAACAACTGAAACCGGGTTGCGAAATAATTGGTAAAGTAGACATTGTGAGTGAATACTGCAGTAAAATTATCGGTGATTTCATATTTAATATAATTTATGATTGATACGGATGGGTCAATCATCGCCAGCCAGCATCGTTCCTTATCGCATGGTAATTTGTGAACATAAGCAGCGCGTTTGATGATACGCAAAGTCTCCAATAAAAATGCAAAATTACATACATATCGCAGATAAATAAATGATAGCCAAAGGGAAGCCCTTGCAATGTATCACTTAAACATATAATCACAAAATGAAGGCATCACAGAATAAAGTTCTCAAATATTTCCTGTTATCCATGAAAATGTACATGAAGTAGAGATATCCGTGGTTGTCGCCCGTGTTGTTTATGCAAATGTTATTGACTGCAGCAAATCAGGACCGGCCTGAGGAGACAGCATTTCTGGCTTGTGGAAGCCACGGAGCTGCGGATGACGGACGCGTGCCCGCATCTTAATGTAAATGTGCGGAATGACATCCGCGGGTAGGGGAAACCGGGCAGGCTTTTGGGGAAAAGAAATGTGGGGTGTCAAGGAAGGACGAGAGAAGAAAGGTGGATTGTTGGATAGGGTTGAAAAAGCATGGCTTACTGCCTGAGGTAAAATAAAGGGCATATTATCAGTAGGTTTGTGAGTCGAATGATAGAGGCTGAAAAAAGGTGTAAAAAGATGAGATCTTGGTGGTAAAAAAATTCAACGTTACGCGAAAGAGAAAATTTAGCACATGAATTCAGTTCTTAATTGGAGGAAAAATTATGGGATATGTAAGAAAATGATGGGAACAAATTCGAAAAAAATGATAGAAAAATGTGGAATGTGACACGTGTGGAAGCGAATGCCCCAAATGCGAGTGCCCAGAAATAACCGTACCTGGATCAGTTTAAAGTGCAATGGATGAAAGTTATTGCGATAAACAGAAATACATTTGAGTTCTGAGATGCAAATAAATATATGTATAGTGTCATCAGTTCAGTAGTAGTCTTTTGAAAATTAGTCATGCTAATGCCAGATTAATTATATACGTAAAAACGCTAGGTTTGGAGTACCGGGATAGTGCTGATGGATAACTAAAAAAAATTTTGCGCATACTTGAAAATAAATTCGAATAAAAAAATGAAAAATATTGATATATTCATTAAATGACGGCCGTATAATTACTTATCATCCGTATTGATTAGAATAAGGACTATGTTTCATAAAAAACTGAGATTTAATTTTTCCAAAAACATGGTATCTACAATTATTGTGAGACGTGTCGAGCGCGCGACACCGAAAGTCGTCGCTGCAGTTCTTATCGAGCGTGGGTCTCAGGCTCCGTTGATTTTCAGAAATTCATTAATTCAAATATCATCGTTGCTTTATATTGTCGCTTTATCATCGGTCTCTTGACAGCCGCCAATAATTATAATGCGCCGTTCAATTTAAATAGTCAAGAAAAGAGCTAAATGTTGGTTTAAAGTCCATCTTTTATTGAAGGCCATATCAAGTTTAACAATAGTCTCGTAATATTTATCAATATTCATCTGATAATAAATAGCACTGACAATTCATCAATATTCAATATTCATCAACGATTAATACAGCTCATATTATCATTGAAGAATTTGTTTCACCTTGACAGTCGACTCCGTTTAAGAAGGGAATAAATTATCCCTAAGTTATGGTAGAAAATATTGTATTTTCGCATGAAATTTGTGGTCGTTGATTTAGCTTGATAGTTTGAAACAATCCACAAACTCGGCATACCTTCATTACATTAAAGTCAAAGCGCCGTAATACCGCAAACTGGAATACCCATCTTGCCACAAACGTTAATTCACGCTTTCGCGGATGAAATACGTGCTATGTTTTGGCACTTCATAAATTTTTCACTTTGCTTGAAATCAAAACCCACTTCGAAATGGAAAGCAAACCATTGGCTGTTAAAACTCGTTTATTGTTTACACCATGGTCAGATAACATATCACCGGCACGCATATAGAAAATGATGATTTTCTTATCGGTGTGAGTTGACTAGCTGATGGCCAGGCGCTGTTAATCTGCTAATGATGTGTTGATGAGAGGAACTTTTGCACGAGTCGTTGAATCTTGTCATCTCATTCAACTCCCCAGTCAATACACCGGATCCGTAAATCGCAACGTACGAAGAATCTTGACATTGCGTCCGCGTCCGTCGAACAAAAGAACAAGTGAAATTCTGCGCGGGTCTCCACTCCTGAAATAAATGTCCCCCTCGGGATGCTTTCTTCTCCAGGACTGAGTCCAATTTAAGCAACCCCCCTCGCACAGCCTAAAAATTTTCTTTAGACACACGTTACCCAAACGGAAAAGACGCACGTTACCCAAATGAATGTTATAACCGGAAATTTTGCTGTTTTAACTGGTCATTTCAAGTTTAGTGATCACCTGCTACTCATAAAATCTGAACAATTTTAACAATAAACGAGCAATAGAGGGCTATAGCGTCCGTGTTAAGCGTTCATATTGCCGAGCACGTCTTGAGAAGGCTATTATATGCCTCTTTTATTGTTAAATGCCTATCACTGAATTTCATTCAAAAGTCAAACTCTTTTCTAAAGTCTCATGAAAAGTCTAATTTTTTCTACTCATTTTAACGAAAAAATTCATTTATTTCACTAGTCCAAGTCAATACCGAACAAGGAAGGGGAAGGGGAACATCAAATTAGAGAAGGCAACGACCAAAAAAAAGGGTGGGTGGGCGGATGCTGTAATTCCTATTTTGCAATTCTGGGTTCGTGATAAGGGCAGTTAAGGGCGGCGGTTATTGTGGTCGTAGGCACCTCGACTGTCGCATCGACAACGATGTTTGACCATCACAACTTGTGAGCATTTCCCCCACACCCGCATACGGCACCCATGATTCGTGGATATGACACCGCAATCTCCACACAGCAATTCGACCGCACCGAAGATATCGAAGTCATCTATGGTCTACACGCACGCTTATGTACATACAATTTTGCCGCACTGGAAGATCCCGATGTCATCCATGGCTGACTCGTACTGCTTATGACATTACATTTTTACTGCGCTGAAAAATATCGAAGTCATCCATGGCTGACACGCACGCTTATGACATTAAAATTTTACCTTTACCTTAATTAGTTTACCATACCGGAGGATCTCGATGTCATCCATGGCTGACACGCACGCTTATGACATTAAAATTTTACTTTATTTTACCGTACCGGACGATCTCGATGTAATCCATGGCTGACACGCACGCTTATGGCACATCAATTACCGTACCGAAGAATCTCGACGCGTCCATGGCTGAAACGTACGCTTAGGGAGCTGCAATTCCGACGTTCCGGGCCACAGAGTTACAAGCGGTGACAAATATCGCCGCATTGATAATAAAGGTCAGCGAGGGGTCATCTAGACCAATACTCCATGTACACTGGGAACACCACATGTAAAACACTGCACTATATAGAAGATATTTTGGAGTTTTTTTTATAATTTAGTTTTGCTCGGTCACATTTTTTGCATATTTCAAGAAAATTTTCGAGAAGCAAATTTTCAAAGTCATCATTTTGTATACGAAATTTATCATTGGAGAATGTCCATGGCTGAAACGTACGCTTAGGGAGCTGCAATTCCGACGTTCCGGGCCACAGAGTTACAAGTGGTAACAAATATCGCCGCATTGATAATAGAGGTCAGCGCGAGGTCATCAGGATCAAGGCTTCATGTACACTGGGAGCCCGACATGTTAGAGGATGCACAAAAAGCTTTTTTGAGTAAATTTTTTTATAATTTCGCTTTGCTGTGTCACATTTCTTGCATATTTCAAGAAAAACTTCGAGTTGCAATTTTTCAAAGTCATCATTTTGTATACGAAATTTATCATTGGAGAATTAAAATAATGCAAAAACCTTCGTATAATTATCTTAAATCAAATATAATTCTTCTAGATACTATATTATTAATCCTGTTATTTTTTGACAGTCCAGCATCCATGTTCGACCTAAGAGAATATCCTCGAGAATTGTCTCGGTCTAATTCAAAAGAAATGAAGGAAAATTCGCCCTGGATCCAAATATAATGGCTACTCCTTGTTTATTCGCCCGGTACGGGATGCATGTCTAACCTGGCTTGAGCACGCCGTACTTTCAAGCATGCAGCAGCTACAGTCCAGATGCGTTGCAATGTCGGCGCTCAGACGAGGTATTTTTCCTAGTGTGCAGGCATGGGGCGGAAGGTAAACAGAGGACGGCTTTGCAAGAGGCAAACAAACACACTAACATGAGCAAGATTTATGGCATCGCCGTTAAGCGAAGAGGGCAAAAGTTTGTCGTTCGTTACACGGATTGATTGAAGCCGTGTGAGGCATTACCGTTGTTATCGTAGCGCTTGTTATAGACTGCCTTTGCTCCAGCGCCCTCCCAAAGCCGCTCTTAACAACGCGTTTTTGAAGGAGAATGTCGGCGATTGTGTAGGAAATAAGAGCGATTGTGTCGAGTTAAACCCAAGGGGAGCGCGTAAAAATACAATAAAATCGCACGAGTATTACCACGAAATGACATTCAACTCGTAACGTCCCGCAAATCATAACAAATCGCTGCTAAAAACGCGATAGCGGCGCTCGATGATGAAGAGCATTGACGATATAAAGCAGAATTTAATCGAATCTTCGAGTACAAGCGGTTCCATACATTGCTATAAAAAAAATATGCGCTTTTATTGTAGCGAAATAGCCTGGCTACAGAAGGTTCGATTGTGGTGGTATTGTTAACAAGCCAGAAGTTCACACTACTATTCGACTCGTTTTCAAAAAGCGATGCAGAGTTATACAGACATCCACAAATAAAAATTGAACAAAACTCTTATATTAAAGGTATCCAAGTTAGAGATATTTTGTTAGCAAATAACACGAAAAACGAAAACTCTACAATTCACTATCAGGGTTCTGAAATGATCAAGTGAGCCATGCAATGGAAACGGTCTCAAATAAATCGCATTTTTTCGGCCACAAACTGAACGTTACACAGAAAATTTTCTTGAGAACAAATGATTAAGCATATAAAACGAGCTTAAGACCTTGGTGCGTCTGCCCGTCAGGATATGTATCCTGCAAATATAAACTAGCGAGGCGCTTGGTCCGCGTTGCGTGGCGAAGTTAGTACGCATAAAAAATTTACGTTAGCGCTAAATCACAGACAGAAGCGGCCATACTTTCTTCGAGTGTTACTTACGAGGCTCGTCGCTTATACTCGCGACGGTCAACGTAACGCGACCGAATATAAACTTAAGTCATACGTACCATAGTCGTTACGATGAGAAATTTACTTTCCATCATGCAAAAAAGCATTTTTTTTCATTGCCAAAAACACACGTCTTCGTAAGCCTTGTCTCAACATGTTCTTGCAGACCGATTAAAATTTTCTTTCAGCATATTTTTTTGTTTCATGGTGACAATTTCGTCGTTACACACGTCACATGGCTTCAGCATGTCTGTAGGACGTAGAGTAATTCAACAAAGTGCGCTTCCCAGCGAGCCATTTTCTTTGACGGAATGTCGTTTCGTTTCAACTGAACTTCGAACTCCGAAGTCCGAACCCCAGAGTCGATGTTTTCTGGACACTGCATTTACAAAACGAGATAATGTCAAACGTAAAATTCCGTTACCTTTTCCTCAGTAGATTCGGAAAAAATTACTGTGAATGAACGATTTAATTATTACTGAAAAATTATTATTACAATAATAGAGGATTTCAATAATGAAATGCAGTAAAAAACTCTCGAAAAGATTAAAGATTATAGTCATTTTTGTTGCCAGGTAATTCTTAACATTTGGTTTATCCACGGAACAATAATTATTTTATTAACCCGTGCCGCCAAAAAGATACATTCGAGCGTTAAAAACTTACAGCACGGCTTTTCTCCGACAAAATTTAATATAAATAAGCCATATATGTTGATAAATAAAAAATACCTTAACAAACAAACTAGAAAAATCACCAGCGTGCCGAAAAATCTTCCACGGAATATTTATCGAATTGCACAATGGCTAATTAATGCAGTTAATTTTCGTCTACCATTTTACAACCAAAACTAATGCAGAGATTAAAGCTGAAAATTTTTTGCTGACAGATTTCAAATGCTAACCACGCTTCAAATTGAAAAGCTATATATTGAAATAGAAAAAAATGCTTTACAGAAACCACCACGCAGTCCACATCATAGGAGATGCAAACAATCATTTGAGTCCCGGAGGGAACGTTTAGAACAGAATAAATGTACCGGTAAAATAGTTAAAAAAAAACATGGTAAGTCTCTCTGAAGATAATACGTCCCAGAGAATTGGTCATAGAATAAACGTCTAAGTAGAACGGAGGAAAAACGTAGCATTGCACGTCTTTCTGTGCAAAGTACGTCTCAGAAATTAGATCTCGGGACGCACGTCTCCTCAACAATACTCGAGCGACTCGTGCTCCTTCGTCCGACAATGAAGCTCAGGCCGCGGGGGCTCGTATAGTTCCTCGTCCACAACATGAACCTCAACCAAGCGCAGATTGACCTGCTACTGGACGGTATTCACTCACTCTGGCAAGACCAAATTGTACCATCAAGATTGCATCATTGCATCGAAATTTAGCAGCTATTCAGCAAGCAATATTTGTTCTGTAACAAATAATTTCTACAGTAATAAATGGGATCATTGCGAATGTAAAAGAACCCCGTTAATGGTATGAAATAGTGTTTAGGGTAAGTACCGCGTGTAGCTACGTATGCTTCTTAGCGTATATGAAAACATACAAGAGAACATTATACATTAGCGTATATAATGAGAACATCACAATTGGCGTATAATTCTCCTTTCGCTTTTGTACTTAAAAGTGAACGCACGCAACTACTTTTCCGTACCTAAAAATGTAATTGGGCAGTTTTCCTTGAACTGTTGGTGCGGCAAGTGTCGTTTGCGGTCCCGTTCCTCCCCTAAAGCAACAAGAGGAAGGCCGAGTCCCCTTCTCGCGACCCCGTAATTGTCTCGCGCCTGCCACCGAGAATTGGATCCTACGATGCGGTCCTCAAATTGACGACCCGACAGCAGCTCTCCGACTCTTCCTTGACCAGAGGCTTCGACAACTGCACGCAGTTTACATCTGATGACACTAGGCAATCGCTACAAATAACTGTGCACAGCAAAAAATCGAAACAAGATTCTAAATTTTAAGTTTCGACAAATATGGCATTGAATGGTGAAACATGGATTGAAATTTTAAACTTTGATTTCATCGACCAATATTGAATAACTGAGCATCCATCCAAATGAATTCCCTGTTCAAAAGCGTAAACATAAAATTGAACTCTGACTTCAGCAATCACCGACAAGAGTAGATCCACCAAAAATCAAGTAGGTACAGTAGGTAGGATTTCCGAGTAGGTACATTGCAAATGGAGGCTTCTCTTGCAAATCAAATGCCCGAATGCCAAATAACCGAGCATCCAAATTGTTTGCAAGAACAATGTCTGCTCCCTGCCTGCTCCGGTTGACTATGGCCGAATCTATTTGTTTGTAAGCAACTATTGTTTCCTTGATTGGTCATCAACTTTGGACAAGCAATTCGTGGGCATGATACTTTCATATTGTGTCGAACGCATGATGGAATATCCTTTCAATTAAAGTTAGAGCATCTCCATCATTTGTGTCAGGTTTCCACTTACTATCATAAAATAAATTATTTTTCAAAGAGGAACTTATGTTTGAAAACTGTACAAGAATGACAATAAAAACTTCTGATAAAAGTCACGAAAAAAGCAACCAGCAAATCCATATAAAATGATTTTGTTCCATATATAAGTAGTATTAATTGGTCAACTATATTTAAATATCAGCAATTTTTTTAAAACTTTATTGGATGCTGTTAGCTACACAACGGTCAAGTATCGATAAATACGGCACATCAAACAGCCCAATAACGTTTGTTTTTAGCCATGGATAAAATGTGCAAAATTTTTCCTATAATGAATGTTAGTCATTCGGATCTTAAAACACATTTCGAACCAAATTTGACTAAACTGAGATTCTTTTCGAATTATTTGCAACAAATTCAGTTGGCTTTGTTAAAAAATCTTAAGTTACTTGCACTCATCCTGACTCAGTTCAGCCCTGCACAAAGTGGTATCACTGCTACGTGGTCCACTCTCTGCAAGTTCTGTTGGTAAGAAAGTGCGTCACTATTTGAACAATATTACCCATTCATTTTTCGGAAGGGCTAGGAAGCCAACACTAATGTTCTTCCGGCTCGACTCAGAGAGTACAAATAAAAATTACTGGTAGACAAGCGCTTATTGGAAAACTTTTGCCGAGCTCGTGAACGTCATTCGACTTGGGATTGTTATTGATTACGGATTGGATTTTCATGTCTTTTGTGTTTGTTTTGTTCAGAGAATTTTCTTCCTAATCGACTATTTGTTTAGATTTTTCTTGTCCCAGAAAAAAAAGTTAATGAATTTAAGATTGAATGAAGCATCTTTTACCCAAAAGCCTTTGATTTCATCTATAAGATATAAATGCATTTGTGAATGATCGCATAGTTTCCACGCGACGTTTACCGTATTAATTAAGAAATATTATCAATCTTTTTTACATTCCTAGCAATATGGGACAATGGTGGAAAATGGAATTAAAGCGCCACCAACTTCTGGTACTTGCGCTAGAGTGGCATGGCTTCAAATAACATAAACTTTCAACTCATTTAGAAAAATTACGGCTTAGTTATCCTTGGCCATTGAGAGGCCGACGGCCGGCCAGCTTTACCGCGCTCGTCACTGCTAGTAAAAAGTCACGCACAAGCTATAAAAGTTACACAAAAAGTGAAGTATTTTATGGCATGCATGGCTGCGAGACAGCCACAGCCACAGGGTGGATACGGACACATTTGTTTTCATCAAGAAGATCTGGATAGCATTTAAGGGCAATATTGTAGTGCGTGTAAAGCCTCGAAAGGGTTTCATTAAAGCGGTGCACCGAAACTATAAGGTCCCCAGTCACAACAATAACAATAAACGGCCGTATTTGGAGCACGCAATTCTGAATCGCAATCAAGGGTGGCTTGAATCATCGTAATGAATAATCCACGTTAGCAGGTATAGGCCATCATCGTCATGAATAATGTACGTTAACAATTATAGATAATTAAAGGTTACCATGATGATGTATAATTATAAACTATTTTAACAGATATTGGCATCACCGTAATGAATAATCTACATTGACATGTATTTCATTTTCCAGATCTATAGTTTAGTTTGGAATAATTTAATATTATGCTAAAAAATGACTTATTTATGAATTATGAAAATACGAATAATTTATAAAGTTGTAAGTCTAATGTTACTGATCGACCGGAAAAAGGTGACAGACTATTGATAATTTATGATCCACGTGAAAAATTCCGTCAACTAAGCACTATATTATTTGCCGATAAGGAGGCATGTTAGAACGATACCGTCTAAAAGAACGAGATTCATCTGAAATATTCTTGTACAGATATCGTTTCTCTACATTAGAGAAACTCAAATTTCCTCTCAAATTTTACAATTTTCATCACAATTAAATATTATTGCTGACAGCAATGCTGCAATTGAATTTAATTCGAATTATGCTACTAACATTTTTTAATAGATTTGCCGAAACTAAAGGAGCAATCATTCAATATATTCACTGGTCGCGTCTGACGACGCCCGCGTGTATCGGACTGTGGATGTTCGGTCCGTAGACTTGATGTCATTTTGGTCACTAAAATACGCGTGCTCGAGCTGGGGTGATAAACAGAACATATGCCAACTACCTGGAGTAGCAAGTATTATAGGTATGTGGTGTAAGTAGAAGCACGTGCATCAGGCAAGTGGTATATAAGCACAGGCAAGTGGCATATGGCAGGATACTGAAAGTGGAGGCACGTTGTATATGACAGGATACTGTAAGTGGAGGCACGTTGTATATGACAGGATACTATAAGTGGAGGCACGTTGTATATGACAGGATACTATAAGTGGAGGCACGTTGCATATGGCAGGATACTGTAAGTGGAGGCACGTTGTATATGACAGTAAACATTGTTGAGCTCAGCGGCTCCTGACGCCTCAGGGACCAACTGTTGGCTCCGGCTGCAGGCAAAGTAGTACAGTTATTTTGTAACAGTGTTGATGTTAGAGCTGAAAAATAAAAGTCAGCGTATTCTGATGTGCCTTAATTAATAGCGTTGATTTTGGAGCGGGGAAATAGAACTTAGAGTATTCTGTTGTGTCTTAATAGCGTTGATATTAGAGAGGGAAAATAAAACTCAACGTATTCGGTTGTCTTAATAGCGTTGATGTTATAGAGTGAAAATTTACGTATTCTCTACAGTGCCATTGCATTTACATATTCCGCCATAGTGTTGATGTTAGACTAAAGAAATGGATAAGGTGTAATTAATACAATTGTGTCGTATTGGTACATTTTTGTTGAGAGCGTCGAGTTTAGAGCGGGGTAATAGAACTTGATGTATGTGGAAAATAAATACAATCGACTTTTTTTGCATGGCTGGATGAATTTCAAAAGTGTAATTATTTTCTTTTGAATATTTTATTTTATTTTAATACTAGTCTATTTTGTCAATTGTACTAATAAATCAAATTCATTAAAACAATTGTTTGCTTCAAGCTAGAAACCAATATGTCAATATACAGTACGTGTCCGCAAAAATAGGAACTGAATGCGTTAGTATAGAGATGGAGTAAATCGAACAATAAGTTTAGAAAATCTGCTGCAAAGTTTGTGGAGTCCCTAAGGGAAGCTTTGAAGAGTCGAGCTAAAGCAAAGCGACCCCGCATCAAAGGTCCGTAGGATTGGTCTCGTTTATGAGGAGAAACCTTCTTTCCTCATCCATCCTCTGCACTGAAACGGTTTCCTTGGTTTCCCGAAACGTTTCCAGTGATGTAATTACAATTTCGAACCAAAGCGAGAATTTTAACATTATATTGAAACAACTATATCATCCTTAAATAAATGTCGAAAGCGATCGACGCCAATTAGAATTAGTTCAAAATTTTTCGATTACGTACAAGCAAGGTTTCAACTTTTGGTAGATTTTTCGAAAAAAATCCGAGTTTCCTTCGAAGACAGCGACATCAAAATGGAAATAATTGATTCAGTAGGCAAATAATACGCTAAAGTTATTGTATTAGTGACCATAACGGGAAGGTATAGACCCAGGAATTTAAATATGAATATATTAAAAATTGAATCATCTGCAGAGAAGTGATAATAACATTTTGATGCCGATCGAGATACCAAAATGGCTACTTTCAAATCTCTACTTCGAAACAGGCAGCAGGACAATATACCCAAGCCCAGCACAACCATTCCGCGTCCGGAAATAAATTTATGTCAGTCGCGTCCTTCGTTTCGATACGAAGACGCGGACCTCCAAAGAAAGCAAATAAAAAGGACATAAATCTTTTATTACCTCAGCATTGATTTGCTGTCGAACAAAAAGCGGAATCGCCGCTCAAGTCGTCGCTTGGAAATGCTGAGCAAATTTGACACGAAGTAAAGTTATGGGCACTTCTCGTGGGCATTTTTATATCAGCCGACCATAATAAAAATGGGCAGATATTACATCAGCCTATAAAGTAGGCTATCTTCCTTATGATAGAATTCGTTTATAATTCTTTACCGGTAAAATTATTTATTATTATTTAAACTATTTATTTTAATAAACTCTTGCCATAATAAATAGTTCGAGCTTTCATTCACTTAAAACTTTTGGCAGCTATAGAGGGAACAAATATTCTGTTCAGAGCGTAATTCTGCTTTCGTACCTCAAACGATTATATAATTATTTGTCATTGATACCAACAGCTATGTTGAAGTGACTGCTATGCAATATTCTTCTGATATTTCAGGCTTGGAACAACGTGTGCTCTTTACTAGCTAGTCAATAGTCATTAACTCCTCTTACCCGACAATGCACAGCATGGACAACTCCTAAATCCAGCAAAATAATAATAGCATGACATTAAATTCTACATCACAATGTCAATGTAATTCTCGAAAGCGGCTCGACCTCAATTAATACATCCTGGATACCGTACTAGAAATTACTAGTACGGTATGGGCGTGTGCGTATTCGGCAAGGTATCGTATATGCGTAGTCGGTATGCAATGAACAATTGCCCACAGAAACTACATAAAAGTAAATAAAAATGAAAATTTTTATTTGGTTTTATCCATGTAAAATTTAAAATTCTTTGGTTTACGGAAAATCAAGATTATCATTTTGGACATTAGTTGTGTAACAACACAACACGTCATGCAGGCTATGGCTATTATTTTAAATGAAGCACGAATAGACACACTGTATGTTACCAGACAGTATGACATCAGTTAAATACCCTAAAATGCGGCAACGTAAACAGACTATAAGTCTGTTTATTCATCATATGAATAACAAACACTACAATAATGCCATATTATAAGACACAATATAAATAAATACTCGACACGACAGCAATACCGTACTATATGACATCATGTAAAGTAAATAACTACACGACTAGAGCGGCATGTCCAAATGTCCTGCAATCCTCATCCTCTGCAATACGACGGCAAACAATTTGTTGCTTTTGTGCCGTGCCTCGCCCACTGGAGTTAAATTAGAGCAAGTGTTCGTTGGGAACCATGAAGATTAACTTACGAGCAAAGTGTAAGGGCTGTATATAATATACCAAGCGTTATTTTATCTTTTACTTTGGTTATATTCGACGCACAGGTTCCGCAATAACGCCGAAACAACACACGCACCAGAAAGGTTCGTAGCTGTCAGAAAGGATGCAGCTCAGGGTTAGCTGTTGAACTTGATATTCCCGAGTAACTGGAGCGTGTAGCGCCATGGTGTTCACATGGACTGTGGAGTTTATTGCAAGAGTGAAGCAACGCAATCACATGTGAGTGTCAGTTACAGAAGCAAACATCCAGAATATTTTTCTTGACTGGATTAATTAATTTATTTGACCAGTATAAACCTGAAATTAATTACACGGAACAGCGCCTATAATACTTGATATATACAATAAGAACGGATGAGAAATATCAGATTGGAAAAAAACATACGTATACATTCACATTAACAAAAATTATGCAGTTATGCTATAATTTTGGCTGAAGCTTAGACAAGTGAATAATAATAACTAAAATAACAAACTAATAACTAACTAACTAATAATAATAACAAAAATAGAATAAAACATGCGTGTAAGTTGGAATAGAACTTCCAGGATTCTAAAACGCCATTAAAATGTCTTTTTTTAACTTAAATGCTTCTAAATAATTCGTCGACATTCGCCAACATTGCCGACACAGCAACTCATTTAGGAACTATATTTGTAATAGACATGAAAATTATTTCCAGCTTGTATGACTCTGTAAATGAAGCTTCTATGGGTCTAAATGACTTGGGAAATAAAGCGTCTATCCTCTCCCGGCGAGTATGAAGAAAAACTGCCAGCATCAAACTAAGTCGTAAACTCCCAAACGAGTGCCACAGGACCTAACGAACTGACGCTTTTTTCCTAGACCTACAACACTCCTAAGGCAATTAGAATAGAAAAGAAAGATAGCTAGCTAAGCCTATGAGAAAGTCATTGACAGAATACCGGCGGTGCTATATTTCAACATCTAATATCATACTAAAATTGTTAAGGTAAATAGAAATAATAATTTCGTTCAACTTCTTAAAGAAAGTGATAAGATGGTCAAGAAAGGACGATTATTCAGAGTAACAAATGATATTGAATCGCTTGTGAGAAGGTTCTACATACCGCTGCAAATAACAGTTGTTTCGTTTAATGGTTGAGATACACTAATTGTTTACATATAAGACAGCTAATCGTTCTCATTAAACTGAGTTATTCAGGCAGTGGTATACAGACAAGCCGGCACTTTTTCTTGGAGTGGGAGTTATTAAAAAATCGGAACCTATTATAATTACAATTTGATCTCAATTTTTCCTCCAATGTAGTTGCTGATGTTGCAGAAGTCGTGCTGTTGCCTTCGTTTCTAGAATTTAGTTTTATTCGGGTAGTGAAGGAACATCTGTAATGCTATTCCTACACAACTGATAGTAAATTGTCATACGTGCTTGACTCACTGTGTGAAAGTTACGTAGTGGCGAGATAAGTGTCACAGTTAGCCCTTGTTATGGCCTGTTGACATGTCGCTTGATTGATACAGCAATCACGAGAGACTATCTCATGATTATAGCATCAATTTACATCCTTGAGAAAAAACCTGCACTTGTTTTCCAGCGATATAATTTTTCTCAGGATATTACGGTATTTAAATTTAATTTGTTCAAAAGTCGTGGCGTCTTGAAGCCTATATTCGGCCTATAGAGTCAGATTGTCGTATTGAACAGCATCCATACAACAATAATATGATAGTAATGGTACTCTGTGATAGTACTATCAATACTGATCATGAATTTTCCCAATTCATGATCATGAATTTTTTTTTCCATGCAACGTTCGCGTTTTGCTAAATTAATTAGATTGGCATGCGCACAAAATTTTACGTTGTAGTCTGAGTCAACCTACATCTTAACCAACGTAAAGACAAGTCATATATATTGACTTCCGCTCTATAAGTAACTCAAGTTACGATCATGTCGACTGAATTACTCAAGAAGTTAAATGCTAAAAAATCACCATAGAGCTTGCGTTTTGAATTAATATTAAAGTACAAGATCGAGCGTTACTATTAGTTGTAAGTTTCAGCTGGCCTTTTTAATAATATCATACCAGTTATAACTAGCAGGTTTTGATGCAAATGTACAATTTCTACAACGATTATAATAAACATAAAAACTGCGATAAACATTTTCGTTTATATTCTGTATAGTTCTTGACAAGTTAACTGCAAGTGCACTCAAAATTTTAATGATCTCGACGTATCGACGCTCCGTTACTCAATGAATTTCGCTTCACCATAAGGAGGTGTGTTTATTTACAATTCAACATATATCTAATTCAATACACGTCTTTTTTCAATACGGCATTTATCTAATTCAATACAAGTCAACTAATACAGCGGCAATATTAACAAATTTTTCGAAAATGTTTTTTTTTATGAACAGTCACAGGTAATCATTTCATGATAGGGAAAGTTTAGGTATCGTGGACTGTGGACGAGTAGTGGAAGCGATGCGACGCTCTCCTTATCTTGATAATTCAGACGCTTATCTCGAGTTCAGTCTGGGAGGCAAGACAACGCTTATGGGACAATCACGTACTAACTGTACAAGCTTGTACCTATCACATACACATTTGTGTGGGAAATTCATCGGTGTTTGACTGAACATCGGATTTTTCATTCCGATGGAATATTTAGATAATTAACTTATAAAAAAATTCAGAGATGGACTTGAAAACAGCAAAGATTTTCAACACATATTCGTACTACGAAGCAGAAATTTCGAAATTCATCTAAGTTGAATAAATAAATAGTATTAATTGACTTAGTTTGAGTTCATTCTCACCTAAGTCTAGCCATTGTGATAGTCAAAATATGTGAAACTCAAAGTAATTATCAAGACTTATCAGTTTCGAAAAGCTTGAAAAGGAATGCGCTTAGATTATACGTATTCTAAGCGATTCTTTGCGTGGGCTTGGTCAAGAACATCATAAAATCGAGGTAGTGCATAAAGAGCAATCTATAATTATACGCATGGAACGTTGAGGTTTGAAAATTCACTATCATCTATTTTTTTATCTTTTTCTGCCTTAATTAAGACAGAAAATGCTGGACACATGCCAGGTCCAGAGTCGTTTACCGGCCAAGCCACGTCTGGTTTCCTCAGCTATGGGCAAGATATAATGTAGGTACATCTCAATTTACTAATTTTTGTTACGAGTTGACAGGAAGCCTAGGGGATAGCAATAGCAGGGACGTCAGATAAGATCATTAGCGTGTCACTCTTATCGCTGTGCTGTCACAAACAACACGTGAGATGGACTAGCTCTCAGTCTATCACTTATCACGGCCGCCACTCCACCTGTAATGTAGCTTTGCTACCACAGCAGTTGACAGCCTTACGCAGTTCGAAGAGGTTGTGTCCGTAATGGCTTAACATCGACGAGGATTAAGAAGGTTTTAAAAATGTGTAATGTAAACTTGTTTAGTTTTCTTTCCGTTCCAAATTTCCATCTTGCCCCCGCATAAAGTCCTGGGAAATTTAAAATGTAAATTAATTATGTAAAGGAGTAAACATTGAAGAATGTAACGAGTCAAGTTTAATCCATTTTCATAGAACATTTCTCACCGAAAATTACACCAACCCAGTGAGTGTCTATTTCTTCAATATGCAGTCATTTGGAAAAAAAGTGAGGGAGTGAATTATGAAGATTGTGTTGCTCAAAAGTCGATTTTTACAGTTTTCACAGTGGAAAAACGTACAGGAAAAATCTACTTAGCAAAATTGCTGTCACAAAAAGTCTGGTAGGACTAACACTATGAACCCGAAACGCAAATTTATCCGAAAATTTTTCAACTATCACGTGTGTGCAAGCACGACACGATCGGCAAAAAAATTTTGAAACTAAACTACGCTTAAGGACCTGACCTTCGAAGTCTCCTCTGTGTACAAATTATGTAAGTTTTTGTTCCAAATTTTGTTAAAGAATTAGTAAAAATTATTAATTGTTCCAATAAAACTGTTCCAATAAACCCATATTAGTTGTTCCAATAAATCTTCATGCTTTAAATTCAGTTTGCAATAAATATTTATTGTTTCTATGCTGCAAGAGTCGCTTGTTGTCTTAAATTGGCTTGCTGGCACATCTGCGCAGTCGCTCGTCAGCTCGACTTTACGATGGAGTTGATGTGACGTTTCAACAATACCATTATTATTAACGCTATCTTTTTCATTCAATGCATATTATGATTGGTAATTTTTAATTATTTACTATATTGATATTTAATTACACCGAGATTGTGGTATGGTCACCTTGGTTTCTCTTCAATGGCCTTTTGATGCCACCTAATTACAATTGGTGGAATCTACTTTGGTAGAATTTTAGGAATAAATAATGGCCATAACTAAAATATATGTTCTGTACGAGTACGTGATTTTTCATGCATTTTTTCCCGAAGCACTATAATGAGGAACAAAAAATTTAATTTTAAACAACTGTAATATGACATTTTTGCAGTTTAATTTATTATATAGCAGTCATTATTTAATTTATGTCATTACCATGTCTTAAACTAGTGCGCATCAATGACTACTAACAATGATGTCTACAGCTCGAAACATTAATCTTTCTCCCGTTATTTCTCGCATTTAATTCATTTCCGAAAATCGATCTCAATTACATCATTCAATTTTGATACGCACTATTTCTTGCCGAGTGTGAATACATCCTCAGGCAGCAAAACTTTGATAACCTTTCGGCTGAATTAACCCTCACTTGAACTCTTGTAAATCTCGTTAAATTCCGATGAACCAAAGCCATCGTCTAACAGCGCGCTACAACAGACGCGTTACTCACGGTAAACTGTGAGAACTGCGCACACAAATCGCTGAGTCACGAGCAACACTTCGGTGAAAATGAATCCTCAGAAGTCTGTTGTCCCCGAGCCGTTCTAGTGTTGCGATAATGTAAGGAGCCTGCAAACGACGTCTAGTGTCAAACATGCATTTTCTTCATGAGTTACAAAGCAGGAGTTTAGGTCGTCCAAATCAGCAGCATGAGTTCCCTGCTATTTCGAAGAATCATGTAACCATTGCAATTGCGCGAGAACTGAAGGGCACCTGCATTGTGAATGAACAATGAACATGTGCGAAACATAAAATATTTTAACTTACAACAAAGATATAATATATTAAAACTTCAACAAATCAAAATAAAAAAAACATTAAATTGTCAAATATTATTTTGCGATCATGAAAAAGAGTCAATCATTAATACCGGATACAAGCATTTTCAGAATTTGTGACAGAATACTCCGAAAACAATTAATCTGCATTTAAACCCAATTACAGGGGTTGGACAAAATAAGGGAAACTCCTGACATTTTGATATCTTAATATTTAAACATGTTATTAACAATGAAAACGTGACATATTTTCGTATTTTATTGTTGCTGCAAATGGATATTTTATTCTTGCACAAATATTTTAGTGCAAATTTTGTGTCTATTACCTACCCTGTAACCTATAAATAACAAGCCTCTCTGACTTTCAAAGAGGCCAAACTGTTAGTGCCCGCATGTCAGGTGCTAGTGTGACAGAAACTTCAGGAATGCTTGACGTTTCTAGAGGTACTGTCTCAAAAGTAATCGAATTGTGAGGGGCAATCGAAAGCCCACGGCTGTTAAAATTACTGCAGACCTTAACCAACACCTAAGGAACCCAGTTTCCATAAAGACTCCGCCGAGAGCTGCACAGATCTGGGTTCTATGGAAGAGCCGCAATTTGAAACCTCTGGTTTCAAATACAAATGCTTCAAAGCGTTTAGAGTGGTTTAAACCCCAATAAAATTGATCTATCGAGCAGTGGAAAAATATGATTTTCTCTGAAGAATCATCGTTTACTTTATTGCCAATCTCTGGCCGAGTTTTCGTTTGGAGACAGCCAAAAGAGTCATTTAATCCCAACTGCCTCCTCCCAACCGTAAAACATGGCGGAGGATCTGTGATGATCTGGGGTGCTATTTCTTGGAAATACAGCGGACCAATTATTTCTCTTCATGGAAGAATCAACAGCCGTGACTATTAAGGAATTTTGGAGGACCAATTTCATCCAATGCTTCAAACACCGTTTACTGAGGGGATTAAATGCTTCCTATAACTTTTACATGAATGTTGTTGCATTCGAAACGTCGTTAATAAATTAAAATTACTTCCTTAAAACCGCATTTTGATGAAGAAACATCAACTGAAAAATATTGTTCGATCATGAAAATTTAAATCAATGAATTCTCCGGCCATTACCAAATAACTCAGAATTTTTTCGCCGTATTAATTTTAAATTCGCCGTCGTATTACCGAATTTTTTTTAGACAATTATTTTTACTTTCGAGTCGATCGTTAATCAATATTCTCGAATGCTTCACGAATATCAGTTATAAAAAAAAATTGCACTTCACTATTGAAGAAAGACTGTAAAATTCTGCCTTAGTTTCAGGAAAAGCTTGAACAAGATGCATTAAACCCTTAAACTTGTTCACATACGATACAATTCTTGAATAAAAAGGCAGTTCTTACGAGTTACTAGTAACAAGAAACACTTCTTTCGAAACACGAGTAAAAAGAGTTCTTACATCTCGATTTGAAACTAGAATAATTAATAGATTTTCTTCAAAATCAACGCAGTTGATATTCTCGTAGGGTTGCCAGGCAAGTTAGTAGCGCTACCTTCGTCCAGAACGCGTGTTGTTGTCGACGCTACGCGAACAAAGCGCATAAGCTCGGCCATTAAACTTTACAAAACTTTGCTGGCAAGAATGAATAAGTTGGGGCTCTGAAAGCCATAACCTTCATCACGCATCGCAAAACTAGGTTATTCTCGAAAAATATTAATTGCCATTCAAGAATTTTGCTGCACGTTGGGATCGAACAAGATTGTTTATGCTAGCATTTTTAACAAACCTTAAGGGAACTTTATGAATGTTCATGAATCGATACAAAACGACTCCTGCTGAATCTCGCATGCAAATTTCAATTTTTACTACTAATTTTCGCCTCCAAATAAGCCAAAATTGGAGATACACTGAGATAGGATTCTACACTGAGATAGGATTCCGATATGCTGACCGAATACAGTTATGTTAACCATTGCAGTGACATTGTATATTAATGCCACTCGTCAAGCATTAATCGCGTAAGCAGTAAGGTTTATAATGAAATTTTTTTCAATACTGCGTGAACCATGAGTCATATATTGATAAGCGCAGTACAGATAACATAGAGAGGCAAATTAAGTCACTATGATGAATCTTCTGTCAGTTGAAGACGGAGTATCATCTTGTCTAATCGAACGCGTATCGCATTTACGATATCATATCCTTACGACCAGATAAAAATTACTATGATACGAAGTAGTAAAAATCAGAGATTAGGCCAGGGTTAGTCTTTAGATGCAAGTTGTGTGTGCATTCAAAAACAAGCGATGACACGAGTTAAAGGTTTCAGGTATTGATGTATTTTTAATATAGTGATATGTCGTCATCATTAAGCGATGACGAAGGTTCGATCATACATGATAAGATATTTTAAATCTTTTCTAGTCCATAAAATTATAATTTTGTCTGGAAGAACTCCAAAATTACAATGTCTCGTGGAAAGTTGATATGTGAAATACAAATTTGATTCAGTGAAAGCCATTTTTGAGAGTTCAATTCCTCCTCACTACCACACCACGTCGAGACATCGTTTGATATTTAACAATGTTCACAAACCCATTTTAAACGAATTCATTGCAACGGCTATATGAATCGCACGAATTCTAAGCTACGAAAAGCATCATACAAACGAAATTTCAATTGCTGTGGGTATCGCACGCATTTAAATACACGAAAAATACCAATTATATATATCAAAAGTTTTCAAGACTGCATGTATCACACCTCTTCGATGTGTTATCAGTAAAATTTTATTCGAATTCTGCATATTTCGTACAAAATCGATGCTAAGATATTAATTTAATCCATGAGAAGCCTCTATCGCTTACCGTCTCCTCTCTTCGTTCGTTCTACGACTGGAAACTTAAAACAAGTTTGCCAGGAATTTTTCCTGTCACCGCGGATAAAAACTTATTTTTACCACAAAGTTCCATACGAATTCTGGAGCGCGCAAAATCAACTTATATAAGGACAAAGTTGAGCGCATTTCGCGCTCAGGGCTCCAGCAAACTTGATTTTAATCAAACTTGTATTACCAACTTCCTGCCTGCCCTGATACATTCCAGTCACATTGAGATTAAATTTCGCTACATCCATCTTAGCAAAGTACATTTTTAGCTAGAACGAAATTTTCCATTGCGTTTGTAGATATAAAAGAAGAAATAAAACTACAACCTTTTATTTAAATACTAGATAGGCATAATTGCCGATTTTGAAAACAGGAGTGATTTGAAAGACGGACAATTTTGCAGAAGTTTGAATTACATAAAATGAGGAACTGAATTTTTACTTTTAAATTTCGTCGTTATCTCTGCTTAACATAAGGTTAACATACGATTAACTGTTCGCCGAATACATTATCTCAATATTTTTACACCTGAACATAATCTATCCAAAAGGCCATGAAGCAGTCAACTTGTATAGTTTCATACTTGACAGCACTTGACAGATAAAACATTCCTTATCTTAATCCGCATCAGAAACGTAAAAATAACTGCGCATGAAGAGATTTATTACACGTATTATCAGTGAGTGATAGAGGAACTATTTCCCCTAATGCACACGTAAGTTCATCATCAAAATATATTTTTGCAGATGAACTACAAAAATAAAATTAAAATGTATTATATTCGGATCTCATAGGAAATAAATTAATCGTTAAAACTACGTACATGACATGTTGAGAAGCAAAAAAAAATAAAATATAGAAATAATTCTCAAAGTGAAAAATAATAAAATAAAATTACTTTACAAAAACTTCCGTAGTATTTTTATGCATAATTTCTAAAAGAGTACCAAATTCAAAAACATGTTGGTTACAGTTGGCACAGCGTCATCAACAGGACGGGAGCAAGAGCCTTCACACCAAATTATTATTTCACATTCTTGAACACAATTCACTTAAAATGCAAAAACATTTCATTTATCTCACGGAAATATATTTCTGCACACACACAGAGATGGAGCCATGCAGTACAAGCGACCAACCCTCGACCACGGTGACCATCAGAGCGACGCTGTGCCTTGCGCTGCTCTACGGCGTCGCCTTGCTGAGCGCCCCGACCGTGTCTGCTAACGCTGCCATCAGAGGTACGTTGGTGGCTTGGTTCAATTAATACTTTAAGTAAATATTTATTACATAATACTTCAATTAATTATTAATAATACGTAATTAATAATACTTTAAATATTTAATTAATGTATTAGTTCAACCACAGATTTACCAATTATGGGCGCTAATTCAAAATAATTCCATATTTATTTCATTCGAAATATAATTCAGCCAATTATATTATATTGGACTGTATAAATATTTAAAATTCAGTTAGCTAGATAACCTTGTAATATATCCAAATTCAACATATATATAAAAATTAAATAATCTTCCGTGACCCATGTTTTTCTAAATCTGTTGTTCCATTGGATCCGACTATGAAATTCAATTTTTTTAATTCTAAATGCATTAACCATTAAAATTGCACCTTCAATAATTACAGCACTTGCCTTGGCTTTTATCCATTAAAATCACGAATTAAAATTACTCAACATAAAAATAATTATTTTTAATGTAGCGTTAATGTTTAATTAACGCTATTAATTAATTTAATATTAATTTCAATGTTATTGTTAATTGTCAGCGCCACCGCGAGTCGAGCTCGTGAGCCCCTACGTGCTGCTGACCGTGGGGCAGAAACATCGTTACTTAATTAATAATACCTAAATTAATTAATTAATGTATTAGTTCAACTATGGGTCTACCAATTATGAGCGCAAATTTCAAAATAATTTGATATTTTATTTCATTTGAACAACTGAAATTCAAATACCAACTGTATTGATGAGATCTTAAACTCATTCTAAATCATAATGCTGCTCGTGATATAGGACTGTATACATATTTAAAATTCAGTTAGTTAGATAACCTAATCATATATCCAGATTCAAAATATACATGAAAAATTACATAATCTTCCGTGAACCTTGTTTTCTAAATCTGCTATTCCATTGCATCCGAATATCAAATTCAAAATTTTTTAACTCTAAATGCGTTCACCATTAAAATTGCAATTTCAATAATTCCAGCACATGCCTTGGCCTTTATCCAGTAAAATCACGAATTAAAATTATTCCACATAATAATAATTAATGTTAATGTACCGTTAATATTTAATTACTGTTATTAATTAATCAAATGCTAATTGTAATGTTATTTTTGATTGTCAGCGCCGCCGCGAGTCGAGCTCGTGAGCCCCTACGTGCTGCTGACCGTGGGGCAGAAACATCGTCTCACATGCCCCATCCGAGGGTCACCCTCCCCCATCTATGAGTGGTTCAAGGTATGCTTATACCTCTGGGGTCAGCTTATACCTCTGGAGTCGGATTATACCTCTGGGGTCAGATTATAGCTCATGGGTCAGCTTATATCTCTTTAATATAATAACTATTCGATAAAATCTCTGATCGGTTCCTGCATACATCAATGTTCACTTAAATTTTCAATGCCGATAAAAAAAATTCTCGCGGTGATGCAGAACGTTTTGTCTTTCATAGCAATAAAATATTCAAGGCAGTGAAGGCACATAATACATAATATCGATAATCTTACCATGGCAGCACAAAACAGATAGCATATTTCATATGAAAACATAATGTATATAAGGCTAATAATAATCACGAACATGCCATAAGCGTTACAGACTTACAGGAAAGGAATCTAATTTCATAGCAAAACATAATTCAAGACACAAAATATCCAAGATCTTAGCACTGCGTAGCAGTACGGATAATGCTTTTCATAGCAAAATAAAATTCAAGATATATGACTAATATGAACATGTCACGGCGTAACATGATGCCTATAACCTTTCATATCGAAACATAAACATATCGATGCGCATGGCGAAGGTTGCAGGACGCATATCACATTTACCAGCGAACCAAAATTAAAGCGTGTCAAGAGAGTAGCATTAAGAAAGTAACGAAACGAAATAAGAGAATATAGCATTGAGAAAGTAACGAAACGAATCAAGAGAGTAGCATTAAGAAAGTAACTATATGAAAAATATAAAATATCGATGAACATGGCGCGGGCTGTAAGACTCATATCACACTTTCTAGCAAACCAAATTAAAGCGTATCAAGAGATTAGCTTGAAGCAAGTAATAAAATTAAAGAGCTATAACATCGATGACCACGTCACGGGCTGCAAAAGGCATATCACATTTCCCAGCAAACTAAAATTAAAGCCTGTCAAGCGAGTAGCATTAAGAAAGTATACGAAACGCGAGAGATATGATATCGATGAACATGGCGTGGGCTGCAAGACACGCATCGCACTTTCTAGCAAACCAAAATTAAAGCGTGTCAAGAGAGTAGCAGTAAGAAAGTAACGAAACGAAACAAGAGTATACCATAAAGAAAGTAACAAAATTAAAGAGATATAATATCAATGAACACGTCCCGGGTGCAAGACGCATATCACTTTCTAGCAAACCAAAATTAAAACGTATCAACAGAGTAGCAAAGAAAGTAACAAAATTAAAGAGATATAATATAGATGAACACGTCCCGGGTGCAGGACGGAGAAGACATCGCGTACTGGCACCGGTACGTGGACCGGGGCAACCACCTGAAGCTCAAGGAGGTCGACCTGCAGGACGAGGGCACGTACACCTGTAAGGCTGTCAACGGCTTCGGCCAGGAGAACTTCACCTTCCATGTCATCGTCGTTGGTGAGCAGTAATATAATGAATGAGAACTAAATCATTCTAAAGTCAAGGAATCAAGGAATGAAACTAAAATCATTCTAAAATAATACGAGAAATGAGACCTCATTTCACATTTCATTCTAAAATAATGTATGGAATGAGACCTCATTTTCATATTTTATTCTAAAATAATACGAGAAATGAAGCCTCGTTTTGCATTTCATTCTTAAACAATGCGAGAAATGAGACCTAATTTCCCATTTCATTCTAAAACAATACGAGAAATGACACCTCGTTCCTCATTTCATTCTAAAACAATAAGAGAAATGAAGCCTCATTTTGCATTTCATTCTTATAACAATGCGAGAAAGGAAGCCTCGTTTCCCATTTCATTCCAAACAATACGAGAAATGAGACCTCATTTCCCATTTTATTTTAAAAGCAATAGAAAAATGAGACTTCGATTCTCATTTCATCCTAAAACAGTTCAAGAAATTATTCCAAATTTTAGAGTCATGTATTTTAGACAATCAAGCTTCAAGGAATTCAGTATTGTAATTTTTTAGCGAGGTTCTACATTACGATTAAAATTTTAAGACAAGCAATGTTACTGAACAAAAAATTCCAAAATCTGGATGCTAAAAAATTTAATGAACTTAGAACTGTCGCAGAAATCGCATACATATACGATTCTATCAATATTTTAAATACTATAAATGTAATACGAATTTGCTAATCTTTACTATAAAATTTTGGTGCAGCAAGTAATCACCCACAATCTAACACATTTTAAATTAATTGTCAAAGGTGGGGAATATTATAGTAAATAAATGTTAACATCGTGCATTTAAATAATTTCTTTAATGTATTCAATAGTACTATTATTGCAGGAATTACTATATACCAAAGATAAACTCCCCAGACGCTTTAAAAACAAAAAGCGTATCTTCTAATCAAAGTTGTCATCTATCAATAGATATATTAATTAAAATAACTTGACTTGACTTGACTTAACAGAAGAAGACCTACCCACGGGTCATCAGCTAGTCCCTCCCACCCTGACCGAAGTGTCCCCATCGAGCCCCATCGTGGTTGAGCCTGGGGAGGAAGTCAACCTCAAGTGTTACGCTCAGGGATACCCTGACCCACAAATACACTGGATCAAGGTGGGTCATCCCGATACACTTGCAATTAAAGATGCTGTACTGTGATCGGAAAATACACTGCAGCGAGGTGAGTCAACTTCAAGATGCTTGCCATCAAAGATGCTTTGACCCGCAAAGACACTTGCCATCAAAGACACTTGCCATCAAAGATACTCGCCACCAAAGACACTTACCATCAAAGATACTTGCCATCAAAGATACTTGCCATCAAAGATACTTGCATCAAAGATACTTGCCATCAAAGATACTTGCCATCAAAGATACTTGCCATCAAAGATACTTGCCATCAAAGATACTCGCCACCAAAGATACTTGCCATCAAAGATACTTGCCATCAACGATACTTTGACCTGCAATTAAAGACTGTACCGAGGTAAGTCATCTTACGAAACGTGCATTCATAGATACTGTGACCGCAAATACAGCAGTGGTTTGCAAACTACGGTACACTTGTGCTACGCGAATACTTGTGGGGTAATGTACGATTTTAGCTACGTAGTTTAATTTCGAATCACAAAAAATATCTTAATCAAAAATTATCTGAGAACTAATATTAGCTGACGTCACATATCAAACAACAGGACTCAACGGCCGAACGTTAAATTCTGACAGTAAATGTTAATATACTAATAATTATGATCGCATTATGCAAGTTTTAATCTAGATATTACGGCATATTAGCTGTTAATGTTGTAACTATGGAGATCCCTCGGGATCAAAACCAAAACAATACAAAATCGTCTTTCTGCCTCCATTGCTAATTTACAGTCATGATAAAATCATATAACGCGGATTAAGAAGGGATCGTGGATTTACGCTCGCGATTGCAGAAGCGTGCCTGCGGCCGTAATTAGAAGTTAATCAGGGTACGGCCGAGCTTTTGTCAGAAGCTAGCAAGTCGCAAGACTTTCGCACAAGTTTTTTCGCTTCGTATGACTGACTCTTAACTTGGCGACGGCCCTTGGCTCTTCCCGCGAGACCAAACCCTTAATGGATTACCAAACTTGGCCGACCAAGAAACATTGTAAGTCTGTCCCAGAAAAAGACTGGAAAACTTTTAATGATCTTAATTGTGACGAGAATCTTTGAAGAAGTAAGGACCATAGAAGACTATAACCAGGTCTTTTCAAGCCGGTGTATGCGTGGCCGCCTGAAGCTGAGATAAGACTCATATATCTTGATTATAGTCTTTTTATGTATGCTATTTAACTGCGATTGCTCGTCCGCCATTGTTTTTTTAAGAATTATCCACAAGTTTTACAACCTAGTCATGATAAAAGGTTTCGATAACCGTAGAATGCGACACTCGGTCTCGCTTGCCTCGAATTCTAAAATTCAAATTTTGAAATATTGCATCGAATCGAAGCCTGCAAGAGCGTCGCATCTATACGAGAGAGAATCTGTTCCGAGTCCCTATTTCAAAAAGCAATAAAACGAGCTCATGAATAGATTCATGTGGCAAGAAAGCAAGAAGCACTTGTGCCATCAGTTCTACTATGCTATGAGGTAAAATTTATTGCGCACTGAACACTCGTAAGGTTAAAGTCTTGATTGACTTCTACAACTTGAGTAACTATCCCATTAAAAAATTTCGGCAATTATTTATTTTGAAACTTGTAAAATATCCAACCAGCTCATGATTTAAATTGAGTAAAACAAAAAAATTTTCAGGTTATTGAAATTGCAACCTAACATGACAAGTTTCAATACTAATAAAGTATGTTATTCATTAAGTGCAGACAAAGTTTAGGGCACTTATCTCTGAGTAATCTAAACAGGGGGCGGTTCTCTGACCTCAGAGTGCATATACACTCTTTGTTACGCTACTAGCATTGCGATGCATAGCAGCACATCGTCATCACAGCTGCTGCCTAGCACATCGTCATCACAGCTGCAGCCTAGCACATCGTCATCACAGCTGTCAAATGTCATTCCTAATTTTAGGATCAACTTTAGTACCGTCATAAGTACGTAAACAGAGCACAAACTACTGTTATGCGAGGTTGGATTACGGTCCTAAATTTAGAGTCTCAGTGCTTAATTAAAAATAGAGGCAACAAGCCTGCATATAAAATATAGTATATTTGTCACACTGAAAAACTAGAAACTGATCGCAATCTCATAATGATGAACATCGTTAGTGCTCGAATTCATTTCTATCCAGAGATGTTCGACTGAACTGACGCCAGTGAAATGAGCTTGTAATCAGCTAGAGGCTGCATTAACTGCAAGAGCAGGCTGCAACCTAAGTCAGCCAGCAAAGGCTGTAAGCTGAATTCACAATGTAGAGGCTGCATGTAGGCTAGACGAAGACTCAGCCAGCACAGGCTGTGGCCGCAGGCTGTAAGCGCAGGCTGCACACAGACTCAGCAAGCAGTCTTCGGAAGCAGAGGCTGCAAGCGCAGTCTGTATGTAAACTGTACCAGCCGCCTCTGCAAACAGAAGCTGCAGCTAGGCATGGAGCATCAGTTCGAGTCTCGTTAATCCTGTTAATTACGCGGAATTTTAGGACGTAACGCATGTTGGAATGGACGCTGTCGCCGCACGCTGTAATGCGTATACCAGATACGCCAAATTCACTTCACCAACATGAGCTTCGCCAAAATTCTGAGGCTGTGAGGTAGAATGAACTGCGAGTTCCTTGATAAAAATGAACGCAGGTAAAGCTGACGATGAGATACGTAACGCTGAAAAATATGGAGACATGCATGAATGATATTCTTGGTCCCGATGGTGTAGAGAATTGATGGTATGAATATTTTATTACTTTAGGCAAATGCATAGTAATGAAAGAAGTATATAGGACATTCGCGTGAACGAAGTATTAGTAGAATTAAATCTTTCCCGCAGACTAGTGGCTAGAATTAATTACTTCTTGCTGGTGAAAGCACACTACTAAATTTGCATGCTAGAATGAAGTCCTTCCTATAAAGACGAATGCATGAAAATGCTGGAATCTCGGACACAAATGTTGATTAATCATAAGAAATGTTTATTTAAAAAATGAACATATATAACTCTAGCACTTTTCAGCGTTTAATAAAAATTACATTCTATCATCTTTATTAGCCGTCTACAAGCTGGGCTTTGTTCCAATCCACTCTTAATAGACTAGAATAAATCTAGTGGACTTATATCAACATAATTATAAGTACATTTTATTTTGTTTCCACATGGGGTTTACTATAGCTCACTTTTATTAGTAATAAGTATAGATATAATTTAACGAGATTTTTCTTGAATTAATTTAAAACAAATGTATTTTTTGGATGCAGGAAGGCATCTCCCTGGCGCACCGCGGCACCAGCCTGGCAGTGCAGAGCAGCAGCAGAGGTGTGTCGGAGCACTACTCCTGCACCGCTAAGAACGTCGTGGGTGTCGCTACGGCCAACTTTACCCTCATCGTCGTCGGTGAGGGGAGCTTATGGTTAAAGCAACGTTAAAATAGTAGGAGGTCAAAGTTAGGGTGAAAATAACTAATGGAAAATATTGTTATACCTTCTTCGTTAACATGGAAGGAACCTTACAGTGAAATCTAAGTGAAAATAAATAATTTGCATTCATTGTCGTTGTCGAAGGAAGCTTATGGTCAAAGCAGCGTCAAAATAGTGATATACCTTCGTCGTTAACATTGAAGGAAGCTTAAAGTGAAATCTGCCGAAAAAAAAATAATTTACATTCATTGTCGTTGTCGAGGGAAAAATTGTTAAAGCAGCGTTAAAATAGCAATGCTGATTTCTTCAATGATTTCAAAAATGATTCACGAGAGGATACGTAGTTTAATGAACGCATTTTAATCAAACTTGTTTATTTTATTGCTTAAATCATGCAAAAAGAGGTCATGATGATCCATTAGAAGTAATTTGTCAGCCTTTACATCTAGTTGAAGTTAATATAATATCCGCTGACATATTTTTCATACATATTTTATACACAACTTATCTGTTGAATATAATCTTGTATCGTTTTTTGTTTACTTTACTAAAGAAAGATATTCCATTACAAGTCAAATTCATCCCTGTACGACAAACTTCGTTTCTCGCTAATATTTGACGATTAAATTAGTTCTCATTCTATTGTCCATTTCTAAGCACTCCACATTTCAGTCTTTTCATTTTCCCCTCAGGTGCCGTTCAACCAATTCAGTCCCACAATGCACCACCCTCACCACCACCACCACTATCACCACGCGGCGCACCACCTCCACCACGCGGTGCACCACAGCCACCAGAGGACCTGGTGGTGCTCGGTGCGTTCAACACCACAGTCAAGCTCGGGGGCAACACGACACTGCAATGTACCGTCACCGCTGACCTCACACCCAAAATATCGGTAAGTATTAACTCCTATATCGTTCAATAATTGTATAATGCAATTTAGTATTAATCAATAATTATTTACAATTGAAAGTGATTGTATTCATCGCTGTGGGTATCATCAATTTACGCCACGATTTCCGCGTTTTATTATCACTAAATCTTAGTCCAATTCCTTATTATCCGGTGTATATTTTTTTATTGATTCTAAGAAACTGGCATATTTTAAGGTAGGGTAAATTATCACACAAATGTAAGCTTGCATTTTCGAGCCTACAATTTTCAAAGGTGATTAATAAATTAACAAGCTAATTTCTATGGTCATTAACGTGCTCCTAAACCACACATTTTTTATGGTATCAATGGCATCCACAAAAATGAAAGAAACTAAAGCAGTTCATTAGTACACTAATAAATTTCATTTCTATTGAACAGTAAATCATTCTATAGAACCAACATACGCACTATAGCGGTTCATATATACGCTGGTACCGGATACTGTCGCGTACATGCGTAAAGTTTCTCCCATTCATAACGCAGCTCCAATTTTCTGCTTTATTCCACCCGAGGAAAAAAGTTAGGGAAATAAGCACGCGTTGCCTGAGTACACCTCAGTAACTTTCATCATTTGGATTAGTTCGACAGACTCGCTTATTGCGAACTTATTGGCTCAACTTGAGAGTTGCCTTCGGCAGGCTTACCCCTGCAGATTGTCAGAGCCTTAGAGGGGGAGAAGCAAGTGTCCTTATTGGAGGGGGTAAACTGATTCTAGGGAGGGTGGAGGAGGATGACTGATTCTGTAGTGAGGGTAAGAGGAGAAAGACTGACTAGGGAGGGTGGGAGGGGGATGACTGATTCTAGGGAGGATGGGAGTGGAAAGACTGAACCTAAGGAGGGTGGGAGTGGAAAAATATTGACTCTAGGAGGGTGGCAGGGAATGATTGATTCCATGGAG
Organism: Hyalella azteca; assembly: GCF_000764305.2. Lineage (NCBI taxonomy): Eukaryota > Metazoa > Arthropoda > Malacostraca > Amphipoda > Hyalellidae > Hyalella > Hyalella azteca. The sequence continues at coordinate 250,368 of NW_025943941.1, read as the reverse complement.
GGTAGGAGAGGAAAGACTGACTCTCTGGGAGGGTGAGTGTGGAAAGACTTGACTCTAGGAAGGGTGGGAGAGAATTTTTCCTGACATGCAAGAGGGGAGAAGGAGGTGACCTAAATGGGATAGCATGCCTTGCCGGAGGTGAAACAGAGGGGAAGACTCATGGATAGGGTAGAAATTGATAATGTTCTTGGAGAGAGGGCAATAGGAAAACGGAAAAGGAATGATGATAAAACGAGTTTCGCAGACTTTTTTGAATGGATCCAAAAATTGGGATGTTTTAAGAATCAAAATGCGAGCGATCCGCTATAGTTTATAAATACAGTGATAAATACATCACTGTACATCAGCATGTCACACGACCTATAAATCATATTGACAGAGCATATGGTGCACAGGTTATCATATTTAAACCTTCTAGAGCATTCAGCTTTACATAGTTGTGAAGAAGATATATCGAGTGCAAAGTCTGTGTGTGATCAAATTACTTTGAAAGTTCTGGTCTCAAACGTCAATGCTTTCGGATTCAGAGTTTTGAGCTCTAAATTTATTTTTCCACTAAAAATTGTTAATAAATAGATTTTCTGTTTCATTGCCTTCTAAAAATATAATTAAGTTTTTATATCTACTTAGTAAATTTAGTAGTAATATATATACTTGCATTCTGAAATCTTGAAGTGATGACCAAGTGCTCCAAATTTTATATTCTTCAAATTTTAATATGGCAAAATTTTAATAAAAAAAACGACTTATAATTCTCATTGTCCATGATTCAAATTAAGACGTCAAAATAATATCATAGCGAATCAATAAAATAATACAAAATAAAAATCATCGTTTTAATAAAATTAATTTTAAATACGTTTTTTAATAAAATACATTTTATTTGTTGCAGTGGTTGAAAGAAATCCCACCTTCCCCATCACATAAGAACAACAGAACCATGAACCTGGAAAACAGGCTCTTCTTGATCATCAAGTCAACGGTGTCACCTGCGATACAGCCCTCATCGGACGCCACGAAAACCTATTTGTTCAATTTAGAAATCGAGAACGCACAGTTGGAAGATCAAGGCCTCTATGGGTGCCTTGGTGCAAACGCTCTGGGCTACTCATACAGAGAAGCGTATCTCCGAGTAATAAGTGGTGAGTTTTCCATTTTCGAGACATAAATGGTGTTTCAAGTTTTCAAGACATAAATGGTGTTTTCCGTTTTCGAACCATAACTAGTGTATTCCGTTTTCAAGACATAAATGGTGGGTTTTCCATTTTCGAGACATAAATGGTGTTTCAATTTTTCAATATATAAATGGTGTTTTCCGTTTTCGAGCCATAAGTGGTGAGTTTTCGGTTGTCGAGACAAACGTTTATTTTCGTTTTCGAGTCAAAAGTGGTGGGTTTTCCGTTTTCAAGACGAAATTTTTTTCGTTTTCGAATCATAAATGGTGAGTTTTCTGTTTCCAAGACTCATAAGTGGTGAGTTTTCGGTTGTCGAGACAAACGTTTATTTTCGTTTTCGAGTCAAAAGTGGTGGGTTTTCTGTTTCCAAGACATAATTTTTTTTCGTTTTCGAATCATAAATGGTGAGTTTTCTGTTTCCATGACATAATTTTTTTTCGTTTTCGAGTCATAGGTGGCGATTTTTCCGTTTTCGAGACATAAGTTTGTTTAGTTTTCGAGTCTTAAGTATTGGAGTTTCGACTACACTGGCAACATTGGAAAGCGTTATATTGTTGTGAATATTTAATGCAAAAATGAGTCGTGATCTTCAATCGTAGTAGTACCCTCATTTCTGACCACTCAGTACTAGAGTGTTAATTAGCTCACTGAAGTAAAATGTGCAGCAGTTCGGCTTATCAGTAGGAGCTGTAGGCCGGAAATTAAAGTCTCATTTCTTAAGGCATTTCTGGAGATTCTTCGAATAGATTGACTCGTCAAAAGAATAGATATATTACAACAGATCAGCCTATTTTTATCATATTCTTTCTATCTTCGCTAGCAAGCAATGCTGATATTAAAAATTACTTAACTCATATTAAATTCATAAATGTCTCATTGAACTCATTTCTGGAAGGACAACATAACGTTACGACTTGAATGTTCTTGTGTTTAGAGCGCCCACCGCCCGTATGGGACGAAGAACTCGTCACAGAATCCCAGCCCACGAAATTGACATTCACCTTCATCATGTCAGCTGGGGTGTCTGTCATAGTACTCACTGTCATCGTCGTCGTGTGCAAGGTACGAATAACGATGGATGATTAATCAACGGCTTAATTAAAATTATGTTTGCTTTCAAATGGGTCTCAGAATACCTGTCAAAATGTCAGAGTACAAAGAAACATACTTCTCTTATTAATTTCTGGTAAGAAGCACATTAAAATATACGTTACCAATCATCGTAATTACTGCCACAAATTAATTTGGATCTTCACAAATTATTTGGAACTCGTGATATACCTTACAGCTGATACAGGTGATATACACCTTACCATTAGCTGTAATAATTTCAGGTACGTGTGCTTGGATGTTTATTATGTGGGCAAAAAAAAACAGATAAATGTCTCATGAAGACGGACTTGCAACTAATATGAGAAATTTTGGAAGACTACAACTGCACAGTGGCCGTAATAATTTCAATGATGTGGGTTTAGTCGGATCTGTATTAGTAAATCCACTTATTACAGCCTTAAATTAATTTGGTTCTCCGCCGAACTGAGAAATATTTTAATTTTACACCTGCGCGGTGACGGTAACAATTTCAGTTTTGCGGATATAGTTGCTTCTGAACTTGGTATCTTACCTATAACTGCTGCAAATGAACTTGAATTTGTACCAATTTCCAAAAATATATTAATTTTACACCTATGCATTGGCTGTAACAATTTTAATTATAGGATGCTGGTTTAATAGTTTTTTATATTCGGACAAGTTCAGCCATTCCCAAAACGTCAATCACTCAACGTTTCTTCAGTGAACTCGTATGCCTTGTGCTCAAGTTTCGAAAACATGTTCCCTACATTTCATGTGCCGAGTAATGAAGCCCAAGTGGCACTAATTAAAGCTCAAAAATAAATTATCCTTCATTTATTTAACCCAATATTACCTTCCCACACCAATAATGTCCTTACCTTTGGGACAGGTTCACTGTAAGTCGAGATCAAAATCTGCTACCACCACCACCACCAAACTGGCGTCCCCGTCGCCTCTCATGAACAAGTACGACGATCCTGCAAGCTTCGTTCCCCTGAATCCTGAGAAGAAAAGCTTGCCAGGCTTGCAACAAGCAATTACCAACAAAATCAATCCAAAACACGACACAATGAGCTCTGACTCAACTCTGCCTCTACCTCCTCCGGTTCTGCACACCGAAGCTAGTTTTCAGGTGATTTAAATGTTACAATAAAAAAATAAATATTTGACTTACTACCTAAAGCCTAAGTCATACCAACTCTGCAATAAGTCTGTATGGCTCTAATTTAAATTTACTGAGATCTTCTCTTTCAATTCAACTTTAGTATGCAAAAATTTCAAGATTCTTCTTCGATGAGTCGCATGAAGTTAATTCTTTTAACTATATTGCACAATTTTTCCATTAGCACGAGAGTCTGGTGTATCCCCCTGGGAGGAGTCGACCACTGCCCCACGGTCCCCGCTTCACTGACCACTACGTGTACCCCTCTGAGAACAGCTATATGGACCCTGGTTATTGTGACCCCTACATGGAGAAGATCGGTCATGAATGTGAATCTCAGAGTAGTTTAGATGTGTACTCGGATGCATTGCACATCCCCCACCCTAACACACCAAACCCACTATTGCCTCCCCAAAATCATCACTCCTATCACAGCGATGTTGGACCTCATTCCTCACCTTCCACGATTCATACTCCGTTGCCGAACACTCCACAATTGACACGGTATCCCGCTGGTCATCCCAGGGTAGCCAACAAGAGTAACGATTCAGGGTTCAACGAAACTAGAAGTAACAGCAAAAGGTCTGACAGTAGAACTACTACAGTTACGAGCAATGCTAACAGTTTACTGAGAGAAGGAGGAGGTCGAGTTCCAAGTGAACAGTACTACAACTCGGTGAGTAGCAGCTACGGAGGTGAGGGTGTGGGAAACTACAGTAGTCCAGTTCAACATGCATATAATAGTTTTCCTGTAAACAATTACCACAGAAATAATCCTAACTCTAGTTTCAACAATATAACACAGTCATCTGAACACAGCTACGCCCAGCTGACCCCCAGGAGTTCCTCGCCAGCAACACAATTCGGTAGAAGTTTCCCGATGACGTCAGACGGACAATCGCAATTTGTGGTGCATTGTAACTTGTAATCAAGTCTGACCAAATGAGCACACTTCGCATATAAATAAATAAATCTCAATTGATTCCTCTTAAACAACAGAAGGAACAATTTGAGAAAATGAATAAATTTCATTTTCAGTCAACTGGAAGTGGGCTATTTTGCGAGCATTAGCGATGACCTCAGAAATGACGGTTTTTGAACACAAATCGCTTACGGAGAAATATTAGTAAGAGAACAGATCTGAAATAAATAGATATGAATGCAATTTTGTATGCATTTTTTTCGCGATATAGACTATTTTTGTCTGCAAATATATAGGTATATACTCGATGCAACGGCTATGATTTTTTCTAAGGTTCCCACTTGATTAGACGTTCAACTTGCGACAGTGGATATAATTACTCTCGCACTTTGCCTAGCTTATGGATGAAAATAGGAAAATCAAAACTTCATGCTTGTATGATCATTTCATCGCATCTTAACTGATAATGCCATCACTAATTTATCATGCTTAACTTAAGGCAATTTTGTGAAATCTGGAGTAAGATTCAATTACGGTACCTTCGTCGCAGAAAAAAACAATTTAAGTTTCTATGTTATTCAAATAGTAATAGTCGTGCGAGATGATAGATGTGAAGTTAATGGAAGCCCATCATCATTCAAATATTGAATACATTTTAATTTAAATTCCGTTACTTGAATACGTGTCAAGTAGGTGAACGACCATTAGTATTTACTAAAAATATTGATAAATGTTTTTGCCTCTCCTCGTACGATTCGGATAGGTGATCTACCTTCACATTTACTGAGCTATCATTATTAATTTGTAAAGTCCAGTTTTTAATGAGTTCATCTTCATATGATCTTTCTAACTGATATGCGATTGTACTGTTGAGGCATTCTAGGAAGTGATTTCGTATTTCCGTAATAGTTAACTTTTCAAATATGAGGGAACATTTCCCGAACATCTTTTCAAAGTGAGTGTAACCAGTGCAAGATGGAAAGTGTGTATTGGATCAACGGTACTGTATAACTTTTCATATCGGTCTTCAAGGAAGTTGATTTTGAACTTTAGAACGGTTTTGTAACCAAACAATACACCACCAAGTGATCCTTCACGTCTCGTCCATTCAACTGTCTCGACCGTCCTTTTCGATGCATTTCCATACTGGACTCAGAACCCAAACGGTCGTTTTTTCTATACTAAAGTTAGAGAAGCATGCATGAAACAGTGTCGTGCATAGCGACCATCTTCTTGCCTACTTGAGATAGAGCAGTAATATTTTTCTACTCGTTCGTACTTTGAAGCTAGACAGTCGAGTAGCGGACGTAACAAAAATGAACAATTTCTGAGATGAAATTGACTTCCCTATTGCTTTCACATTCCCTATTCCTTGCATCGATCTTATCTTCTTTATAATGTCACATTTCCGAAATATTTATTATCAATTATGCATTAATCTGTTGTAAACAATAATACCTCATTTTCTAGTCCTTACATTGCACATGAAAAATGTTGTAACTCATTAGATTGAATTGGTCTCGCATGGTGTTCGTTGTATCCATATTTATGATAATTAATTGTCTCGATGGATCAATTATTTTAAATGTCTAGTAATCGCTCATTGTTAAACAAAACTAATGTTTTTAGCGAGATAATTTAGTAATCTTGCTAGGTTGGTTAGTGATGTACAAGTACAACTGTGTGCTGATCTCGGCAGTTCTGAGCCAAAGTCTCTTGCTGTTCCCACCCCTGAACGTTGCGGTGAACAGAATCACAATGTAACCTGGGCACGTGTAATTTACCCCTAGCAACGAATTGTGAAAATTTCCGACGTAAAACATTAGCGTTACATGTAGCGGAACTTCTTGGCAGATGAAGCAGAGGAATTGATTTAAATTCAACTAATGCTTTATTTCACTCTAGCGCCTCTGCACTTATTTTGTCATTTGAATATCTTAATATTATCTGAAGTACCGTTGCTAGAACGCCAAGCCTCCAACTGAAACTAGTCATCGTTTATGATGAATTATTTTATTGGCCGCTAGTGTGACCATATCGGACTTGGGTTTCACGATGCCGGTTACGACACACGATGTCAAAAACGTGTTCGCCGTCGTACCTGCAGATCTCATTAATCCCAATCACCCAGAGATCGCGGAATAACGTTTTACAATAAAAAAAACTATAAATTTGTCAGACCCCTTCCTCAAATGAAGTTTAAACTGAGTTTCACTCCTGGTGTCGTTCTTAAAAGATTTTAGCCAAGTCAATTGATTTTAAATTATTTTCCTATTTGTTAAAGATGTATAAACATATCGCTTACGCATTTAGCGATCATTGTTCAAGCGCTTTGATGAAGCACGTAGGCGCCAGAGATTGTGTAGCGCGTTGTTCGCATGAGGTGATGAGGGTCAATGCGATGACGACATGATCGCGTTTTGTTGGATCCATGCCATATATTCCTTTGTCATAATCATTGTAATTAATGAGAAACAATGCTAGCAGTGAAAAATATTGCTGATGTCCTAGACGTCATTGGTTCGAGACGGTCAACGCAACGTTCAGGCCAGGAAGATTGCTATGGCTCACCGAGCATCATCCCTTAAACTGAACCTGCCAATAACTTACGATGTCATCGACAAACTTCCCCTGTACTGGTAGCATAATTTTATGTCATTTCAGGGAGCATTTGTGGTCGAAAGCACCCGTCATCTAACGTGTAAATTGTGGATAGTTGTTTCCAAGTGTTTTTCATGGTGTCAGAAGAAGCATCTACTTTTCATGTTTTAAAAAATTTACGAATATAAATAGAATTTTTTTGACACTTCATTCATATATTTTCCCAAATTAGATAATACAGTAGTGATGTATAATGGTTGAAATAGGGAACTGAAATATATTGTGAACCTTTTTTATGCAATAATTTGATTCTTGAATATTCCAACCGTAAGCCAAAACGGTCGCAAAAGTAAATACTTGATTAATTGATTGTTTCATGTTTACTTTTAGAATTAGTGGATGAAGTTTAATGCAAATCTATAGTAAGATCAGAACAGAATAAAATAATTCCCTACCTCTCCAAAGCTTCGAGTAACGACGAAATTAAGTAACCATAAAATTCAAGGAAAATGTCCGTTTGTACTTTCGACATTTTCCCACAACACTTTTCTATTACGCGAATTGGCATGATATCGTTCAAATATCTCCCTCAGAGCAAATAACATCGAAGCATCGTTTAATCAAGTAAATTCGACGTTTAAACTCTTAATCAATATTGATTTAACGTCAGATGCCTGGTGGGCTTTGACAAAGAAAACTTCGTTCAAAATTATCATAAAATGGATAGATGACAATTATAAAATCAAATTTATTAATGATATTACAAATGCAATTTTTTATCAGAATCCATGCTAATTTTTCTCTTAGTCAACGTCGTAAATCTGTTCACAAATCTTGGCAAGTAAAATCAGAAAATTCTGCGTAGTGCAGAGGCTCTTCCCGGCATGGTTACCCAAATGCTGTAGACGGCATCAGATCATTATCAGTTCTGAATATTCAGCTATAATTATTCAATTTGATGCACGAGCGCCCTAAACCATCAGAACCCTTCATTTTTTTTGTTACTTCGCAAATGCAATAGGATTTATATAATAGAGTATATGCATCCTATTTGTTTTACTAATATTTTTATGCAACACATTTAACCTTAAACTATGCATATTAAACCTTAATGTGTAACAGAGATTTAAATATTAACGTCATTATTTTAGAAAAATAATAACGTGCATTTGACTAATTTATTATTTTTATGATAATTTATGTTCGATTTTCATTGTAACTTGAATGTGTTGAGTACGGTAATTCACAGAAATTAATCATTGCTTCAGGCACTTGGTAAGGCAAAAATTTTAATCAATAAACCTTGTTTTTTCAATAAAAGGGAATGTTGGCATACCCCAATCGATTGAATAATTAAGTAGTAACTAAGTTTTTAAACAAGAAGCTTCAATGATGATAGCAAGTTACAAGAAAGTTTCCTAATTACGGGTTCCAATCAACGTTCCGCATTATTCATTTAGTTCTTCAATCGCGTAAATGTATTCATATAAATGAACCCTGCTGTTTTTCCTCTGTAACATAGACCCCACTGTTTAATGTTTGCATTAAGAGTAATTGTTTATATTCGTGGCATTTGTTCGTATACTAATTGATGTGCATCCACATGAAATGTCAAACTTAATAAAACGTATTTTTGTATGCAAAGCATTTTTTCTGACCGAATGTCTTGAACAATTTTCATTGCCGGATTTTTCGTGTCATCCGTGTGTTCGAAAGATATAACGAACCAAGAAACGAATCGGAACAAAAACTGCATCATTATTCACAAGGAGGCAACCGAAAAAAATGAAAATTTAGCATTAGAATATGTTTCACACGAACACGATTGCTCAATGAAACGTTTAGTACGAGAAATTTAAAGTGGGAAGAACGTGACAGCTTCGAAGATTCTTTTTTCAGCACGATATTAACAACCAGCAATGACGACAACGTCAACTGGCACGGGTTCACAACTCGCTAAACAATAAATTTCTTAATTAACAGACCAACCCAAATAAGTTCTATTTGCCGCAACGCAACATGAATAATAATAATTAATGAAGCATAGCCTGCTCAAACTATCAACTTTCAGTCACTGTAGCAACGCTACGGCGAGCGTCACTCAGCCCTGCTATGGTCGCTCGTCTCCCACAGCTCATTATTCGGTCATCTTCCCAAAGAGCGGCTGCTTCTGTCGTCAGATTTCGTCCTTTGTTTATCCTCAAACTATAACAGATTAAAAATATTTTTGTTCATAAATTACAGAACTAATTCAATTTGCCGACATATTTTTATAGTTGTTCCTTGAGTCATATGTTCCTTCATATAGAAAGAAATACCTTTTCCGTTAAAATTATTCTATCACAGCGCGAGTTCTTAAAAGAAATTAGCCATAAACTCTGATTAATATAATCTAAAATCAGACAATTATATACATGCCTAATTTGAAGTTTTATTCATAAGCACTTATCGGAGGAAAATAATTGCCGGCATGCCGAAACCGCCTGCAATATTTTTCAGAGGAACGAGGTTCCGCCCTGGCAGTTGAAGGCTCATAACATGTAAAGTCAACAAGAAGGAGCTTACGTTACGAATCTCACTCCACACAAGAACCGCGTACAAATAATGGAGTCAGCAAGTATGAAATTCCGGTTTGAAACGATACTTAAAAATAGATTGTTGACAGGTTAAGATAATATTGTTAGCGGGACAGCTGAATAAAAAATTAGTGAAGCATTGAATTGGAAGCTGATTAGCATTAGCAATTTGGAAGCTAATTTGGACAATATCGCGCTAAATTAAGTTTGAGTAAACTAAGAAATACTTACATAAACTTACGAACATGTGCGCACAAAATTTCAGTACAAAGAGAATCCCACAGCATGGAACCATGAAATAGGGAGAATTAGTAGCAGAACAATGTATTTTCACTGTATTGGAAGATCTCAAGGCACATTGACACGAACTAATATTTTTCATAAAATTGTGCATCAATTTTGCATACATAAAAATTATACATGATCCCGGTGAGAAAGAGTTCAGTTAAAGTCTTTCGAAAAGTAATTTATGCGTTGTTTAAAGAGAGTTTCGTAAACCTATGGCACGTACATAAACTCCGGATTGGGAAAGGCCATACATCCAAGTAAAGATAGTTACGAACCAATTATTTTTTAACCATTCTCTTATCACAACACACAAACAAACACATATACACATTACCATTCACGCTAACAAATTATACAAATTCCAATACAATTAAATAATGGAACAAAAATCAATAACTCATAATTCCCAACAAACAACAGGTACAGACGCAGAAGGTAATTGGATCAGTGATCATGAACGGTGCATCTTCATTTCTTAATGCGTTTAAGTCGCTTCTAAGGGGCGCAGAATTAAATTACCTTACAAATTAAAGGAGTGCTTTAGACGACTCGACTCATAATTAAATTTTATGCGTAAGCATCAAGAAGCGTGCAGCCAAAATTAGCCAATGCCCTGATGTGAAACTCAGTCAAAGCATCGCGATTTTAAATATTTTACATAAAAAGTGATCAAAAACGTGTCACGGAACATTACGCAAAATGCTATCCTGTTGATTTAAATTAACATGGACAAACTGCACTCGCCAATGGAGGTATAAGTAACAGACACTGTCTGTACAACAGACTGTTATTGACGTTGTGTATAAAACAGCCCTCATTCATGTTGAACTTATTTTAGTTTGACAACGCAATAATATTCATATAAATAAGTTGATTTTTCCCGAGTCATATAAATAAAACGAACAATAAAATGCGATGTCTGTTCAGCAGCCGCTGCAGGACAAATGAGGCTAACAGACAAGCATGCGTATCCTTCGCTTTACGAGTTTTATCTCGAGACAGCCAAGCGTTATACGAGCACACTTCATACAGGAGCTCGTTAGCACTGCTTACTAATTACGTGCGAGCGATACGGAAACGGGGCGAGCGATACGGAAGCGGGGCGAGCGATACGGAAGCGGGGCGAGCGATACGGAAGCGGGGCGAGCGATACGGAAGCGGGGCGAGCGATACGGAAGCGGGGCGAGCGATACGGAAGCGGGGCGAGCGATACGGAAGCGGGGCGAGCGAT